>NW_013674243.1:3178-5501 GCF_000517525.1 Limulus polyphemus | reverse complement strand
AAATGAATACATATTTGCAAAGACTTGATAAAAATAAACTTGTAATTTTCTAAGTATGATACAAATAAAATCTTTTCATGCATTTGAAGACGGCTTGAATGTGTATTGAAGAAAAACTTTAATATAAGTTCAACATAACAGCAAATGTACAACGTTTTGACAAGGTTTTGTCATCATCACCTTAAGAATTAAAAAAAACTAGAAGGTTTAAGAACGATTATGTCAAAATATATTACACACCAAACAAAGTCACTTGTTATTTTGCAATGAATTTTGTAAGTGAAAGAACTACATAAACCATCTTTGTGTGGTATATAGATTTACAAGTACTTAATCACATGATCTCATGCTATATCTTCAACATCACCTGAAACTAGTGTGTTATACATAAAGGGTGCCAATGTTGTATTATGTCTGCAAGTGATGTCTTCAAACCACATTTAAGGAACAAATTAAATGCAGTGATTGTATCACACAAGTGTGATAAAGATAAGCACTCTGTAAGTTCCCCCTTTTACTGAAGAAGATGAAGTGCACTTAGAGGGCACAATGAACAACTTGAAAAAGACTATTTTGGATGATATAATACCAGGAACATAGTCTTTAGTGCTGTTTAAAGTTCTACAGCATTTAATAATCAGTTTTTGGAAAACACAAAAATATTTATTGAATTCAGGCTACACATGTATACATGTACATGACAAACCATAAACAGATGAACCAAGATTCTATATTTCATGTATTAAGCTGCCTGTACATGCCATATTAAAAGCTCTTTTGTTAGTTTTTACCTTTGTTTTGAAATCCTGGATAGTCACTCCATCTACAGATATTGTCAATTCCACTCTTTGGATCCGTCCTCCCGTGGACTTTTTCACACTATGTGTGAGCTACAACATTGATTAAACAAATAAATTTTAGTTTCACAGATTATTATTGTGCTATTTGAATTACACAAAAATTTACGACACCTGTGAATGCACTGTGTGTATGTGTCTGTCTGTGTTGGTGTGTTATATATATAGACACATACACACACAAACCTGTTAAATACTGCATTAATAAAGAATTTTTGATAAAGTAATAGCACAAACTGCTTACCCTTAATTGATTAACTCCTTGTCTCACAACCTCCGTACCTATAGGTTGATTTACCTCTATTTTGCCTAGAAACTGGAAAAATAATGATTTGTATTTAATTTATGACATTAATAGCCTTTTAAAAATATTTAATCCAAGTAAAAACAGTGCATTTCAAAAAAATGTTTCTTAATCTTTTTAAGCACAAACTATCTTCTCACTGTATTTTACATTGCAAGTTTGCCTTTTCATTACATTCACCAACATATACGCTAAAACAAAATAACTCTTAAAAGTCTGATGTGCAGTTATTAAATACAATATTATAACTTGTGTGTATTAAATATAGCATTACAGTATGAAAACATTATATACAAATTTTAAATACATACAATATTAGTAAAATATTAAGAAATATTTGAAGACTGTGCTCAAATCAGTTTTCCATTAACAAAATTAACATTCCAACTTAAATATGCTTATTTAAAAAAGTCCTGTTTACTGTTTATAAATATCTATCATACTCATTATAGCAAATCTAGTCTTATTATTTGTTTTTAGGAAATAGTAAGCTTACACCATAAATAATACCTTCTGCATTTTAGCTAAAAATTAGACAAATTTAGTTAGCATACCATAAAAATTAAACTGCATTTAAAGCAAATGTAAACAGATATGTAAAAAAAAATAATATCCTACAATATACATGTGTTTCTACTACCTTGTACAATACATTTTTACCTTGACCAAATAGGCTACATGACCTGTTTTCAAGACCTCTGGTGGATGAACCCAAAGTCTCTTTCCTGAATACAAACCACATAATCATAACTTGCACATAGGAACACACACTGTTACATTCTTCATTTTCATAAACTCAATGCATAAACTCTCAGAAAGTACACCCAATGATAATCAGTTTAAAACACTTATCACATTTTTAACATAGTCACAACAAGAAATATCAAAATGTTATCTTTTCATGTGTGTGTGTGTGTGTGTGTGTGTATGTACTTAAGCAAACATAATCTAAACTTTACAATATATTTACAATGGTAGGTTGAAACTAAATTGTACAGTGTGTGTATTTAGTTCATCAGTTTAAACTAGCTTTGAGCTACAATAGAAAAATCAAAACTCACAAAAAGAGAAATTATTAAAATATTTTGGCTATGTTTACTTCTATATATTGTATTTATATATATTTTATATATAAATATATTTTATTTAAATACACATATAT
>NW_013674243.1:0-2653 GCF_000517525.1 Limulus polyphemus | reverse complement strand
TTTTTCTTATAGTACACTAAGTACTTATGGAAAAAAAAGAATACAAATAATTTACACTGTGTTAAACTGTTTATCATAATTATTATTCATTCACATTAAATTTTTATATGTTAAACATTTGAGTGATTAAAAATTATCTTACTAAGCTACTAGCAATAGCTAATTGGTAAGTTTTTTTTAGAACCTCACTCATGTTCTATTAGCTTAAGGACAAGACTATTTGAAATGAGAGGAATATGATGGTCAAGCAATTTTAGTTCTCAAAATGTGCCTCAGTAGTGCCAGCTTTTCTAACTCATCTTGTAGAAAATGGCTTTTAATCCAAGAAATTTCTGGTATGAATTACAATACATATAAACAAGAAGTGCATGTATGCTAATACTTTGGAAACTTAGATACCTACATTCAATCTGGTTCTTATGCAGAATTAATTTACTTTCAAGATACACTTGTGCATTAAATTTTAAAAAAAAGTGCTGCAAAGGGAAATTTGGTTTGAATTATTCTTGGTCTAATTTTGTTAATAAACACAAACAGTAAAGTTAGATATATACATACACACACACAATTTTGTCTTCATTATAATGTATGGATGTGGCCTCACTATAACTTAAAGATTGGGTGTACATACACTATAGTACATGCTTGATATAACATTATGTTTTAGAAGTAAAAAAAAAAAATAAATCTTTATGTCAGCTATTTTAATCTCACTTTTCATGGTAGGTTCTCATTGAAACCCATAAATGTTTTGAACAGTAAAGCAAAATTTGTCCTTATTTCCCATTAGTCTGTTTTCTCAGCTGTGGTTTCCCATAATATGCATGCATATGTTTCCTTAAAAGGAAAGATGTTTATCAGACTTATATAAAAAAAAATAGAGATGGGTTAGACATAAAAAAAATGTTATTTCTTAGCTTTGTTCTGGTTCTTGTTTTTCTGAATGAACATCAAACATACAATAAATATGCATACTTACCATTAAAGACATTTTTCCCACACCTGATACATGTGTAATGTATCAAAATTAATTGTTATAAATGTTTTATATTCTCCTCTAAAGAAAATAATACATAAATATTAAATGTACATAAAATCTGCAGGTCAGATTTTGAAAAAAGTTAACTGTAACATTCTGCTACATTACCTAATTGTACCATATGAATACAAAATTTTAAACTAACCTGTTTTATTAACATATTTATTCATCTTTGCCCACTTCAGAAGGGATGACTGCTTGAACATTGTCATTTGTGAAGACATATTTTCAAAAGCAATAATACAGTTGTACTACAAAACAGCAATAGTCTTCAACTATTTCTTGTGTCGTTTTTCAGTGCAGTAAAGTTTTTTTTAAATTGTGCCTAATACAAATCATTCTATTCTCTTCTGAACTCCTGTTGAAACAGATGAATATTTATTAACAAGGAAAAGGTTGTATGCAAAGCTATCAAAATTATTAATTTTGCAACAAGTTCTACATTTCATGAAAAACATTTGCAGTACTTATAATTTATTATTTCAGTTAAATTCATTTAAAACTTTTCAATAATTTGTTCTAGTTCTACTTAAAAAATATATTTTTATTGACATTTTGGTATTAAAATAATTTTCAAAATGTTTGTGGTAATGAAAGTTTGAGAGACCCATTGAAGAATTGAAATTGCCCCTTGTTGTCCATAGGTTATTTAAAGAGAATCAGTGATTTCCTGAAAAGTAAAGGATGAGTGTTTAAGGACAGCCTTGAAGTTTTTCACTAGTTTAAAGTGTTGGCACAACTACTGCTGACAGCTTTTAGTCAATCACCCTGGCATGTAAATATAATTGTCTTAACTGGAGCCTAGCCTGTCATTTCCAAATCTTAAGCTTGTGTTCTCTTGTTTTATTATCTTCAGAATCTAGCACAAAGAGATCAGAGGCTGTAATCCTATCAATCCTTGGATAATCTTGTAAGCTTCAATAAAACCACTTCCTACTCTTCTTTTTGTAAGACAAAATAAGTTAATCTTTCGAATCACTATATTGTCACTGTTATGATATTTCAATTGGTACAACTTACATGGGTGGAAAAATATATAGCAATGAATCACTATCTTTCACATATTTCTTTCAAATCAATGTCTGTTTTGGGTTCCTAATGCATGTAGGTAAAATAATAACAAAGAATTATAGTATATGGTATTATAGCTATTGCATCCTGCCTTTACCAGCTATAAAAATATTACAGCAAGTGCATGGTTCTCTAAAGATCTTTTTTTCGTTATACTTATTTTAAGATTTTTTTTACCCAGCATAAAATATCTATATATTGCTAGAAAGATCCTTTCTTGGAAAAAGAGATGATACATTCTTTATAAATTGCACCAAACACTTGTTTTACTCACATTATTAATATTATTACATAGTGCATTAACTATTTTAATTAACCCTTCTTTAACTGTTGCAAGGGGATATATTATAATACAATCCACTTACTTTTACAATCTACATAATTAAAAGAACAACGCGTGTCAGTCAGTTCGTGCATGTATGCATGCTCGCTCACCTGGAAACCCAATATTCCTATTGTACTATTGAACAGTGGTACTTTTACATTTACAAAGGTGCGAAAGTGAATGACGCATTGTTCTATACAAGTGCAAAACTAAAACGT
>NW_013674242.1:10075-28164 GCF_000517525.1 Limulus polyphemus | reverse complement strand
ACGTGACTAGTTGTTTTCTAGAAATATCCTGTTCCTTCAAGAATGCCCTAGCATTTACTAGATATGTGTTAGTCTTGTATATATATATATATAAGACAGTCACAAGGTGACGGGGGGGGGGCAGTGCAATGAGTAATAGAATGTATGCGGATAAAATATTTTTGGCCACGTGAGACGTGAGCGTTTGTTATAGAGCGACTGTTGAAATTAAGTGTATCGTAAAGTTATATTCAGAAAGAATAAACCAGTTTTATTTAAGAAAGGACCTGTGTCGCTAAAGTTTCGTTGGAACGAAGTTACGGAAAATTAACTAACGACTGGAGGCGTAACAGTATGTTACAATGCTGTTAAGAAGTTAGTACTAAATGTATATATATTATACATTCGCTTCTTAGCTATATATTTAGATACAAAAACACCTAATGTTTTATAAATAAAAAAACAACATAATTTGAATATTTTACCTTTAATTTTAGAATATCTAAATTAATAATCTCTGATCAGAAATGAGGGAATCTCACTGTTTCATGCTGAAAAATATTCCAACAGGTGAATGTGAAATTCAGAATTTCCCTTAACATCTATCTAGTTTCCACCTAGAGATGGCCTAGCCTGCTGGAAGTCTGATCTGATGTATGACAAGAGTTAACATTTTGTATTTCGTACTAGGAAATAAATTATTTTTTAGAAATGGTTGTTGTTATTTTTTCTACATTTTCTATCTTACAAAACCCAATCTTGTCATGAGATTCTAAAGGCGGTACTATCTTGATACAACCCAATGTGGTGTTAAAAGGTGATTTTTTGTTTTTTTCCTATATTAAAATATGTAATTTTTCACAACATTTCTTGTTGGTATCGTTTTTCCACCTGCTTATACTGCAGGGAAGTGTAGGGTACAATTGTGTGTTTTCTCTATGATTGGTTCAGGGTGAAGTGGACCTGTTTATGTACAAGAAAAAGAAATCTACGTATAAACAGGAAAAAGGACAAAATGGCTCAAATAAGTTTCGGTATTAGTACCCCCTTTAAAAATATGTTTCGGTACTCAGTACTGGTGAGTACCAGCAGAATTGCTCCCCTAGATTGTTTTTTTTTGTTGTTGAGGTAAGGTGACTGTGATAAAGCAAAATATGAACAACTGACTTTACTAAATATTTGTATTTATTGCGTGAATATTGTATAGAAATAAATTAGGAGAAATGTAATTTATGCACTAAATAGTTGTTTTAGTGGACAGGCTCACATCTGAGACTTAACAAGACTATTTTACTTCATGGGAAAAAACTAAGCGTGGAAGTAATGACTTCTGTTATACAATCGCATTACCTTCGTTTGAACTTTTTACTAATTAACCTATGGTCTTTAAAGTGATGTATACATTGTTTGATACAATTAACAGATTTTCTGAATTTATAATGTTAAAATTATAACCGGTTAAGATTGTCATTTCTTATGGCCTGAAATTCAAATGATCATTCAACCTATGTACATGTACGTAAATTGCCATTTCGTAGATGTGGTTTTACATTTTTGCAGTTCGTGACGTTTCAGTATGGAGTATAGCCCCCTAAAACAACGAACTGAGGGGTGATTGACGTGTTCTATTCTCAATTTCATTTTAGTTGACTCACTCTAGCGGCGAAGTTTATAATTAAAATTACCAAGATTATTGTATTTAGTCACACTTTTTAACGATATAATTTTAAAACAAAAAATAAGTTTAAAGAGGTATTGTAATATAAGTTTAAAGTGTCAGGAGTTTGTGTTATTTCACCGACTTTCGAAAATTGGTAAATTTAAAAACAACCAATCTAGCTGTGCGTTGAAAAACGGGAAGTTTTGTTTCCCAAACCACGGAGGTGAGTTCAAAGCACTTGAAAATCTAATTACATTTTCCAATTTAAACAATATCTTGAGTGTTATGACAATAAAGATACGCTGTACAGATAAGTTATAGATAGGCTAGCGTAGTTTTGATACCCTTCTTAAAGTGCTCATTTTGTTTATAGTACTTAAATACAAAGAGCAGTAGCTGAAGCACTTTTAATAAAACTTCGTTGCACCTGGTCTGCAAGTGTTTCTGACAATGAATAATAACGCTTTAAAATATTATTCAACATTTCAAACAGTAACAAGTAGTAGTGTGTTGTACATACAAAAACGAATTGTTTACTATGTACTACAAAATCGTAAGTTGTACACAGTAATATGTTTCAAGTAATAACCTGTATACACAAAAAGTTACTAATAGCGTAATATTCATTCAGTATTGTCAAAGAAACGCAGTTTCTTTCATTACGGCTGGCATAGAAAAATTAAATAAAAAACTGCTGTTAGCAAAATATTTGGGGGGTGATACTTAGGCCACAATTTAACTATTGTAGGGCATGTGCCCCCCCAGTTTCGACGTCTGTGCAGTATCTGCGATATCAAAACAGTTTCATTTACGACATTCCAAGTATGATTAAGAAAAGCTTTATTAATCACGATAAATTCTGATGAAACTTAGTTTGTTTGAGCAACAATGAGAAAGACAAACCCATGTTTGGCGAAAGCATAATTTATTAATTTTACTAAATATACTTGCATGGATAATGTATTATCAAGCACAGTGACCAAATATGTTACTTAGTGACTGTTGCAACTTTTCATGACCATACAAATAGCTTTCAGTAGATTAACACGAAGCAGGCTAAAAATAAGAATAAAAAAATAACTTCTTCAAAATTAAAATAGCTAGAGACTGTATACGAAGAAGATCATATCAGTAGGACATAATACATTTATAACAAGAAAAACAATAAGAAGCCGTTTCTGATGACTTAAGGTTATAATAACGTTTCGAAAATGTAACACCAGTAAAGTTTTGTAAGAGACAAGGCTCGTCAACTTTATCAAAAGCAGAATGAAATTAGTGTATAGTTTATGTAACACTGTAACATTTCAAGAAATGCGAATTAAGTTTTGTTGTACCTTTGTTGAAAATTTAACATAACAGCCTGGATAATCGACAAGTGCGACATTTAGTACACAGCAGTTATTACATGTAAAACTTTCTACAACATAAATCCGTTAAAATGTTTAAGTCAAATACTTTAGAAAAAGTTCGTAAATCAATTTGTTATTAAACCTTGTTTAAAATTCAATTTTGGGCTCATGATGTGACAAAAAAAGATGTATCTGTGTTGTACAACTAACTTTCTTTTTTTTTTCAAACAAAACAATCCAAGTTTATTCACTTTGAATTCACTTAAAAATTACATTTTTTTACTAAGATCTCATTTCAATAATCTGATTTAGAAGGGTCTAATTTGCTGAAGCAAATTTTAACAGGTTTGTAGATGTATATATCCCGAAACCTTTACACTATGGGACATAACCTTTTGATGTTGTAACATGAGGCAAATTATCGAGAAATTAATAATTAATTTTACTCAAAACTTTTTGATAACTTTACCATAAGTTGTAAGTTTAAGATCCTTCTTTGATGAACTGTAAAAAATATTATAACACAAAACAATTTATTGCATTAACAGACAAACAAATATCAGTGGAACTAAACAGAAATTGGAACATCGAGATCAAAACACACGTCATTTTATAATATTTTGTTAACAGTTACACAATAAGGCTCATATGACTTCTGAAACACAATGAAAAAGTGTAAAAGTTAATTTAGACTAAAAAAAAAAGCGAGTTTTGGTTTTATTACCAGATTGAGCCAACATTTTGTAACTTGGGCTGGACGTGTTCTAACGGTTAGCTTCTTGGGCTGCGGATCGTTAATAATTTCTATCAACTTTAGAACAAGTCACCTGGGCTGCCAATTTACACTGCTTAGTAATCGTTTTTTAAAGGTTTTCTTTGACAGTATTTTGGAAGAGCGCTAACTCTAAACGTCATCTTTTTTTTAAATAAAAATATAAAAACACTTGGCGATTGTTCAACCTATTATTTGTTTGTTTGTTTTTGAATTTCGCGCAAAGCAACACGAGGGCTATCTGCGCTAATCGTCCCTAATTTAACAGTGTAAGACTAGAGGGAAGGCAGCTAGTCATCACCACCCACCGCCAACTCTTGGGCTACTCTTTTACCAACGAATAGTGGGATTAACCGTTACATTATAACGCCCCCAATGCTGAAAGGGCGAGCATGTTTAGTGTGACAGGGATTCGAACCCGCCCCCTATTATTTAATTTAGTAGTTGATTTATACTTTAGGCTTCTTTCTCTGTTTCAACAGACAAACGGCCTAAAAAAATTGTTCTTCGAGAGAAGCTAACACCACATTCAATAATCGTTATACAAGTTTGGTTTATTTTGTAACGTTAAAGAAAATAACATGTTTCTAGGTTGTAACTTAAAATTGTGTGTGTGTGTGTCTATATACATATATATCTTAAAATTCAGTTAATTATCAGACATTATACTACTGAACAAGAATGTTTTCCGATATTACAAGTCTGATATTAAACCATATATAGTTTACAACCATATATACAATTTTTCCAAAACTATTCCTATTGGCGCTCTAATAATACTATTCACCCAAAACTATTATTGTCTGCTCCCGAAGAAGGTTGTTCATCCGAAACTATTGTTAGCACTTGAAGCTAAGAATTTTTTTTAAACAAAATAAGTAAACGTAAAAAATTCACTCTGCCATCTACCCTTCAGCAAAACAACAACGCACAAAAAGTCTCTTTTTTACGTTACTTATTTATAACGTTATGCATATAAAAAACAGTTGAGAAATATACAGATGGTTGTTTTAATATAACATATTTAAAATTACAATAATCGCAATAAACCAACCTTAAAAAAAACATTTACAATTTTGTGAACAGCTCTTAAAATTTTACACAAAGTAGTCATATGAGTTTTTTGTATGATTCGATAGATGAGTGTAAAGTTTATAAAGGGTAAAAAAATTAGCATATTTATATTTTTAGTTTTGGCTTTCGGTAGAGTTCTATAGTTATAACGAGTCTACATATTTTAGTTATTTCTTAAGATCCTTAAATTAAAATGTTCTTACTTAGTTTCAGTGTTTCAAAACATCTGTTCATGAAATACCAATAAAAGGTATGATTTTCAGTTAAAGTTGAGGAAATAAAGGGATCCCCTAGTATGTTTATGTAAATCAGTACTTCCGTAAATTACGTGAATATAAAACCTGTAGGGTTTATTTAAATTATGAATTTGAGACTTCTACTTATTCAAACACTAGAGAAACCGTCAAAATTCGTAAAAAACATTTGAAGACTTAACCTTGTGTGATGAAGGTGCGTTAATGTTAAGAATATCAGAGTAAAGACGATTGGGATGATTTAAATAAATGAAACCAATAGAACTGTGCTCCTAGTACACAAAGCACTAGTCATGATAAAAACGTTTTGAATAATTAAACAAACTAATGAAAACAACATCATTAATCCAGTTGTGAAAGTAAACATACAATGAGAAGTTCACTGGTAATAACGACAAAAATAGCGAAATTCAATACACACGTTTGCATATATTAACCTTTCATTGGTTATATGTGTGTGTATGTTAAAATTTTATTTTCTTCTTCAACTGAGGTGAAATTGAAAAGAGAATCTTTGATTGGTTGGTTGTTTTAGAGAAACCCCAAATTGGACTATCTGCTGTGTCCATCGCGGAGAGCCCCCTCCCCAGTGGCACAGCGGTATGTCTGCGGACTTACAACACTAGAATCCGGGTTTCAATACCCGTGATGGGCAGAGCACAGATAGCCCATTTTGTAGCTTTTTGCTTAATTACAAACAAAAACCATTGCGGAGAATCGAACTCCGGACTTTAGCTTTCTAAGGCCGTAAACTTACTGCTACCCCACCAGCAGTCATTATTGAACTTCGCTACCAAATTAAGGAGAACCCCCAGTGTCTCAGCAGTAAATCATGACGCTAAATATCGGGTTTCGATACCCGTGGTGGGCAGAGCACAGATAGTCTATTATGTAGCTTTGCACTTAACAACAATCAAACCAAGTTCAAAAGGAAGTCATATAACGATGACCTCGTAAAATCTGTCTGCTAATTTATTTATTAATATTTATCGAAAACGTTGGGTTTGTATGGATCACTTCTAAAATTTCATATATTCTACTGATGATATTGGCTTTAAGATTTCAACTGGTCAGAGGTACGTTTGCCGATGTACAACGCTTAAACAAACGAAGCATTAAAAAGTAATCTAGAGAAAGTGACATTGCACAAACCATTTTTTATGGCCATATAAATGTTGTTACCATTTAAATTGTTAACAACACCCTTCACTTAAGTCTTTCTTTTAAACTGAAATCTTGATCATATTATTCATAATTATATACCCACCAGTGGCTCAGCGGTAAGTCTGCAGACTTAAAACGCTAAAAGCACAAAGGCGAGAAAAGCACAATAGCTTATTTTGTAGCTTTGTACTTAACAATAACCAAAGCAGATCCATAATCTTACAAAGTTTTGGGAATTTTATGTGTTAGACATTCGATAAAAGTCCAACAGAAAAATATCTGTTGTAAAAACTTTGTGAAAATTGAAATCAAGTATAATTGAACGTTGATTTATTGGTATTTCTTGGGAACTTTTTCCTGTGTGATAAGTTAACTTAGTGTAACCTTTCACTGCAACATTTTAATATAATTATAATTTCATTAACCGTCCGCTGCACATGGCAACGTACAGGTAATAAATACAACTTTGTTACACATACAAAAACTTCAGCCCCCCAGTGGCACAGCGGAATGTCTGCGGACTTACAACGCTTGAATCCGGGTTTCGATACCCGTGGTGGGCAGAGCACAGATAGCCCATTGTGTAGCTTTGTGCTTAATTACAAATAAACAAACAAAAACTTCAATTCTGTCGATGAATGCTCTTACCACCAGGTAACAGTCTACATAAACCATGGCATGATTTTAATTGGTTCCTCAATTGAGCAATGTTACTTCTAGGTAACGTACCCATGTAAAAAAAAAAAGCGTATATTTTTGAGTAATGTAGACCTGTTTAAGTAAGAATTTCAAAGAAAATATCTCTTTCCACCATGCATTAAAGGGTTAATCAAAAAACTAAGTATTAATATGCCTAATCATTCGTTTTTATACTGTATCTACATCGTACAAAATGAAAAATTCATTAACCATTATAAAAAGTGTTACATGACAAATTGTAACCAGGGGCTTATATGAAATATATATATATATATTATTTTAATCACCGTTCTCACTTCGCCAATTGAAGAATACGATGAGTCAACTAACCAAGTTCTCGATTTTTTCAACGGTCCCTACCGTTAACTTATACTTATCGATTTACTTTCATATTTAAATGCCAAAAAACAATTCAATATTCTATTAACAATTCCCTCGGAAACAGAAAACAAACTGAATTTGTTTGTCTTTAGAATTCTATTCGGTAGGCGGCGCAGCTAGTCTCGTGATCTTGAAGATTTATTATACATCTGTTAGCCGATGGAGCAACTTCAATTTTATTGGCTGCTAACATTTCTCCATTTAGAGCTATCCAATAACCCAAAACATCGGTTTCATAAGTTGGAACAATGGTCACTTCGGCGTCTGTATCTTCCCAATATTTCTTGGCTTCTAAAAGAGCATCGAGAGTATCTTTTGCTAGACTGATGCCACTAAACACATAATATCGCGCTCGTATTTTTTTGAAAAATTCTTCGTCACAATAATTTGGATCTCCATGATTTGGAACATAGGCTAAATCAACATAAAGAGGGCGTGAAAGTCCACTGGAAACTAAGTCTCTAGATCTTCCTGCCAAACTGGTCTTCTCTGTTCTAGAAGATGATACTTTTACAAAGTTTCTTGGAATGTTCTTTCCGTTAGGCAATCCTTTCTTAACACTGTGGTTCGAAGCAGGTGTTTTTGATGGCTCGTTAGAAACTGTCTTAGATGGCATTTTACTGCGCTTAGCAATGTTTTGAGAATCTGGTGGTGTTGGCAAACCCATTGGCTTATCCCACTTTTCCAAATGAAACTCTTCGCCCTTCATGTCCAATTGCAAAGACTTGAAATGAATATTCGATTCTGACTCTTCGGTCAAAGACATAAGTTCTTGTGTCTGAAATTCGTTGAACGTTGGATTCTGACTATCACTGACATTTGATTGGCTTAGAACTGGTGCATATGCAACTCCATCCTTTAGGTTACCAACTTCCTCTTCTGAGTAACAGCTACTTCTGGGGTGTTTATTTTTAGAAGCTTGTCCTCCATCATAAAATTTATTGTCATGTTCAGAAAAATAGGAGGAAGAAGGAGAGGAACAATCAGGCCTTATGAAGTTTATGGGTTCTTTAATTGTCATATCATGAGATAGTTGAATTTCACCATAATTATTTTGGTCTTGAATCATTGTTGATGATGAAAACGATTGGTAACTAGGAATAGTTCCTGATCCATAACTAACAAATTTTTTTCTGTAAGTTTGTTCTTTATTTAAGGGATACAAGCCCGATGAAGAATCTAAGTCCGTCACTTCCCTACCTTTTACATCATATGATCTTTCACTTAAAATTTGACTTTTGTTTGGATCACCAAAATTGTCACAAGCCAGGTTGTTATTCTCTCCAACGTTAGGTAGCTTTTTGTCTTCTTCCGAGGGATTATTGGAAAATGTTTCAAGTACACCATTTTTGTCACCAGATGCTGGCTGCTCACACATATTATTTGAATAATACTGCATAGTGTCGATATTAGCGATTTGATCTGTCTCTTTTTGGTTGTATCTTCCTTCGCAAGATTCTTGAAAACAGGATATCGACGGATGTTTACTCTGTTCGTGCACAAAGTCTCTTCCTTTATAATTAGCTTCATCTCTCTTGCTGCTTTGTTCGATTATGTCCCGTGTAACAATGTCTGTTGTTTTACTATCGAAGTTCTTATCATTGGAAGCATTTTGGTAACATAAATCTTCTACGTTTGTATTTTCACAAGTTTGATCAATACTTTGTTGTCCAGAATCAAGTAAGTAATCAACCGCTTTTTCAGTTTCTTTATGTTCCAGTTCTGTTACCGGTGAATCGTTGACAGATTCTCCTGTACCTTTCAGGAGGAAAGGATGATCGACTAGATATATGTTTTGTTTTTCTTCTGACACTTGATGTTTGGAATCTAGAGGAGAATGTGGTTCAGAAGGCGTTGAACTTTCCGAAATATTGACCATTTCTGGGTAGTCTGCTTTCATTGCATTTCCATAAACTGGCTCTTCCACAACAGGACTTGCTGATCGTTCAGAGTCTTCTTCTTCAGATTCTTCATATAATGGCTGTACTGTGAGGTCCTCACAAATTTGAAAAGGATGCGTCCTAATGTCATACTGCAAAATATAAGAATTTGCATCAATGTGATCTTCTTTCAAACGAGAAGTAGATCCTATGTGTTCATAAAAACCTTGAACATCTGGGGGGGTTGGATACCGGATTATCTCTCCATCATCCTCATCAGACATTTCATATTCTTTATCTTGGATTTTTTTGTCATTTTTATTTAAACTAATATTTGTCAAACCCACTTCATCTTCCTTTAAGACCATTTTATTTTCAGCAGAATCAATATTTATAACTTCCTTAATCTCCATGTTGTTTTCACGGCTACTATCAGTAAAACCTTCCCCAAAAGACTGGTCAAATGATTTTTCAGTTTCCCCACCAGGAGTACCATCTTCTGGTAGAATGTCATCACTCACAGCATCTAAGGTTTCTGAAGCTGAGTAGTCCCTGTCTGAAGTATGTGTTTCAGATTGAACTCCCAGCTGATTACCTGGGATGTGTGTATAATCTTTTGGCAGCTCCATGCTTTTATCGCTTGGAAATATGCCTTCTTGTTTAACCTTTTTTGCTTTTTCTTCTACCAACATCTCTAACGAGTCTACAATTTCGTCTTCTGTATTTCTTTGATCAAACTCAACCTGATTATCCTTGTTTTCTGAAAGCTTAGAGTTATCTGTGTTCGAGTAAACGTTGCTACTACTTCGTTGGTTCTTATTTTCTTCACAGTGAAAATTAAAATTGCTTATTGGAAAGGTCGATTTTTGTTCTTCGCTAAGCGGACTCCCCTCTTGAAGAAAAGGGTATGCATCTGAGTTACAAACAAACATTTTTTCATCCATGGACAGTGGTGTTTGATTAGTTATGCCAATAGTATCTTCAATAATGAGTTGACAACTATTTTCTGTTTGCAGCATATATTGAGGTTTTTCTTGAACGTTTCCAATAAGTTCTTGCTGTGAAGCTTCTGCTTCTGACTGAATAACATGCATTTCTTCTTTGCAAAGGGGAAACATGTCAGAGCTATTCAAACCAATAACTGGCTGAAGTTTTTCTGTTTTACCAAGTTTCTTGTCATAAGACATTCCTGCATGGATCTCTTCGTTATATCCCAAGTTTTTGTCCGATATACTAAATAATGTTTCACCATAATGAGTCACTTCAGTAAGATCAAATCCTGTTGTCGGTTCCTGTATATTTGTTTTTTCGTCCAATTCTTCCAATGGTACATCATTTCCAGATACACTGTCTAAAGAATCATCGTACTCTTCAACTTGTTCACCACTTGGTTGCAACAGCGCTTTTTCAGAATAGCTAATAACATCTTCATCTGATTTATTGTCTTGGGTTCCATGTTGGAAACTTGCAGAATTATCAAGCATAACCTTAGTATCTTTTTTATTCGTTGTAGTGTCCAAACTTATATCCGCTGTGTTATCTAAAATTATGGAATTTTTATCTGTTCTGGCAGATGTCAGATTATCATTTACTTTTTTTCTGACGCTCATGCCAGTTTGCTGTGTTTGTTTTACAACTTTCGAAGTAGGTGACTTTCCAGAGGGGTTGGGCGAAGATATTGATGTTTTTTCATTGGTATCTTTTGAAGCATGCGATAGTTTTGTTGTGATGTCAGGTCTTTTGATCTTTGTTTCAATCTTTCCATTTTTGTCAACAATTTCTTTCTCTGCAATTTTCTTGTTACTGACATCTTTAGCACCTTTAGTTTTTTTACCAAATTTAGGTGTGGGTTTTACGGTATTTTTAATGTTCGAAACCTGTGATGCTTTTCCTCTATTGGTAGATGTTCCAGGTTTTGACAGAATGTCTTTATTTGATTCTGATGTTTTTCCTCTAAGCTTTGTATCTAGTTTTTCGGAATCGATATTTTTCTTTGTTGAAACTTTAACAGAGTCAGGTATTTTTCTCTCTGATGTATGTTTATTTACAATTAGATTATCCTTTTTAGCAGTTACCATCTGACTTTTATGAATTACTTTCTTCTGTGGCGAAGAGTTGTTAAGCTTTGGAAAGACTTTAGCAACTGGCTTTTTACCATTTTCAGTTAATTCAGGTATATCTGCAAGTCTTTTCTGGAGTATAGATTCAGTGCAGTCGAACTGTTGCAACATATCAAGATCTTTTATTGTCTGCAATCCTTCAAAAATCTTAGTTTGTGGCGTATTTCCAGTAACTAAGATTCTGGTAAAGAAATCTGTAGGCTTTGCAGGCCGCCAGACCAGGAGTACCGATATTGATACCAAATCTGATAAAGGCAATGCAATTTCGTTGTAAAGCTTCAAAATGTCTTTCGCTCCTGAAATGCTATCCTTCTTTGAGCTCCAGTATTGAAAAAAATCCTTCACTTCTCTACTGTTTTTGGATGGGTTAAGAACATACATATCCAAAGTGCCATGACCCATCTTATGATATAAGGTCAGTGGGTCAGTACCATTCTCTCGGAAACAAAGATGTGGCTTCAGTTTCAGCTTCCATAGATTATTTAAAAACTCATGACCTTCTTCAAAAAGACTGACTAAAAGTTCATCTTCATCTTTTGGGACTTCATCACAAGGGGAATCTCTTGAGTCCGTTATGTTACAAAAAACATAACCAACATGTGGAAAAACGTGTTCTTTTTGCTTCCTTTTAATCAAGGAGGTAACTCCATTTAGATTATTTTCGCTAACCGTCGTAATCATCATGGCATCTAACCTGTCAATGTGCCGAACAAAGTCCCAGAAGCACGGTTTCCTCTCAAAGCCTCCATTAATTAACATATTAAAACCACTGATTCCAAACAAAGCACAGTCTCCATCACCCCCAGGAAAAACGTACAATGATGGTCGACTGAAACGAATGTTCCCTACGACTGGGGATGGTTTCATGATTTCCTCTAGAGACTGACTTATTAAACGTCTTTTCAGGTAATTTAGAAGCTCTTGGTAACCAGGAAGAAAAGAAGTTACAACAGGAGGGTTCAATGAAATACAGGCCAGATTTTCAATAACATTTTTTTCACACCAATCTCCCTCAGGTGTACAATGGACACGTACTGAACATTCAGGACTCTTAGCAATCATTTGATGAACACCTAGATCGTTAAAAATTTCAGCGAATAACTTAAAAGTAAAAATACCATCTTGGAGAATCCAGGAGCCAGATCCAGTGAAGGAGTAACCAGCATGAATGATGTGTTTATATGTAGTTGAAGATGAGAGCAGGTTCTTCAAACACTGTTTTAAAACTATAACTTTTGGATTCAAGAGCACTTCCACTACCAGTGTTTCTTTTGAATATTGGATTAAAAAATCTGAAATAAAAACTAAATCTTAACTGATGAACCTTTTAAATTCAAAGGGATGGTACCTAGTCTAAACAAGAATCATACCTTCGCAATAAAACTAAAACTTAATGAAACACCTATGATAACATAAAACTAATTACTTGCTTAAATCAATGTAAACATTGCCAACAATAAATAAATTGAAGTGAAACACGTAAACGTATTTTACCTTCTGCATCTTCTGTATGGCGTTCTTCACTAAATGCATCTTTTAGTCCAACTAAATTACAGCCTGTTTTGCTTACATCCCAGGAAAGTAGTCCTATAAGGAAAATAAAACAAACAATTATTAGTTTATTTGTTGTAAGCACAAGACTACACAAGGGGCTATCTGTGCTGTGTCAATGCAGGAATCGAACCCAGAATTTTAGTGTCATAATTTAAAACTTACTGCCGAGCCACCAGGAGGCAAACGGTTATTATAAAGATATTTTATAGCACATAAGTTCGCACTAGAAGCAATTAAAAACATTTGATTAACTACTTCATATTTGTATTTTTCATATGCTCAACTTACAATTTTAAAATCCATGGTTCGATTCCCCGTGGTAGATAGAGCTCACTGTTTAGCTTTATACTAAAACAAACAAGTAATAGTGATAAAGATCTATTAATCCTGTCGTGTACTTCAAGAAAGATTGTTTGATATAAATTGTTCATACGAAAAGTAGAAATAGTTTGATTACATCAATTTCACACGTTTTTATTTCTGGATCGGTTATTGGCTGCTATAAAATGAGTAAAGTAGTTTTGGGATTGATTATTGGCTGGTATACGATGAAATATGCAATTTTTAGATCGGTAGTTGGCTGCTATATATATATATATTCAGATAAGCAGTTTGTAGGTTGGTTATTGACTATTATTTGATTAGATAAACGGTTTTTGAATTGATTATTGGCTGCATATGATTGAGATGAGCAGCTTTTGGATCGGTTGTTGGTTGCCATATGCTTGAGATGAACAGTATTTGGATCACCTTTAGGCCATCATATGATGAGATAAGTAACTTTGAATTGATTGTTGGCTGCTGCATAATTGAAATGAGGAGTTTTTGGATCGGCTTTTGGCTACAATGTGATGAGATAAGTATTTGTTGGATTGGATTTTGGCTATTATATGATGAGATAAGCAATTTGTGATCTGATTGTTGACTGCTATATGACTGAAAAAGTGATTTTCCGACTTGTTCCGGTTGTCATGTGTATTGAGGTAAGCACTTTTCGGATTATTTGTTGGTTATATTGTGTATTAGCTTGGTTTTTGGACTTGTTGTTGATTGACATATGACAGTACTGTAATACTTTTCACGTAATATAATTATAGATAGCGAATCCTGACCATCACTGATGGCAAAATTGGTCAACTGGAGCATAGCCTGATCTGTTACACTTGATAATCTTTTCTCTTGGCCTGTTACTAATGGTTGATGGCCATCGCTTATACAGCAGCAGGTGTTTTCCATTTCGTTTCCCATTGCTAGTAGAATTTGATGGTTTTTAAACAAGCGATTAATTAAAGAAGCAGTCTTCGATAACGACAATTTCTGCAAAGGAAAATACTCCTTTGAAGAGGCGTCGCTATATACTTAAAAAATTCGGGGTTCGGGCCCATAGACGCGGGAATTTTTAGCATTTAAATTTGATATCGATCATGGTTTTCTATTCTGATTTTTCAAAACACCAACTGGGAATTCGGGGAACTGTCAAGTAGAATCGGGGCACGGGCCCCGTGTGCCAGTGCCTAGCGACTCTTCTGTTCCTTTACATGCCCTTTTGAAAGCGCGGCCAGGCATGGCCCGGAGGTTATTGCGCTCGACTCGTAACCTGCAAGTCGTGGGTTCGAGTCCCCGTCACCAAACATCCTCGTCCTATCAGCCGTTGTAAAGTGACGGTCAATCCCACTATTCGATGACAAAAGAGTAACACAAGAGTTGGCGGTAGGTGATAATCATAATCTCAACATAGTTTGGTCAACAGTTATTGTCGAAAACATATTGTTCATTTGTTGTATAAATGAAGGATTTCCATGCGTGCGACTACTGTGGATGTAAGTAAATATATTTACTACTTTTTCTTGAACTTTAGATAGACTTACACCTGGAATTATCTATACGTAATCTCAACAAAGTAGAATAAATATGTGAAGTACAATAATAGGATGACTCGAAATACATATGCAAATATGAACTCATATAAGCTAAGAACTTAAGAAATTGGAGATGTTGTTTAGTTCTAGTACTAAACAGTTAACAAGTTCTTACAGATGTTGTTTAGTCCTAGTACTAAACACTTAACAAGTTCTTACAGATGTTGTTTAGTTCTAGTACTAAACAGTTAACAAGTTCTTACAGATGTTGTTTAGTCCTAGTATTAAACAGTTAACAAGTTCTTACAGATGTTGTTTAGTCCTAGTACTAAACACTTAACAAGTTCTTACAGATGTTGTTTAGTCCTAGTACTAAACACTTAAGAAGTTCTTACAGATGTTGTTTAATCCTAGTACTAAACAGTTAACAAGTTCTTACAGATGTTGTTTAGTGTTTAGTACTAGGACTAAACAACATCTGTAAGAACTTGTTAACTGTTTAGTACTAGGACTTAACAAGTTCTTGCAGATGTCCTAGTACTAAACAGATGTTGTAAATCTTCAGGATGCTAATGTTTAGTTTGAATTTCGCGCAAAGCTACGCGAGGGCTATCTGCGCTAGCCATACCTAATTTAACAGTGAGTGGCTAGAGGGAAGGCAGCTAGTCATCACCACCCACCGCCAACTCTTGGGCTACTCTTTTACGAACGAATAGTGGGATTGACCATCACCTTATAACGGCTTGGTTAGAATTACATTTCAGTGTGTTTGATTCTAAAGGCAAGTACAGTTATGCTTTTATTTTTTTACTATAATGGTTATGGTTATTTTATTTGCATATCAAAACAGGAACTTTCATAACAAGGAGACCATTCTTGATATTGTTATACTGTGCAAATCCAGGTTACAAAATTAAAATTTGTATAAGTAGTAGGAAATGAGGAATTAATTCGTAGAAATTTCACCTGCTGCAACAACTAAGATATATACCATAACACAGATAATATGTTACAAGATATATACCATAACACAGATAATGTTACAAGATATATACCATAACACAGATAATATGTTACAAGATATATACCATAACACAGATAATATGCTACAAGATATATACCATAACACAGATACTATGTTACAAGATATATACCATAACACAGATAATATGTTACAAGATATATACAATAGCACAGATAATGTTACAAGATATATACCATAACACAGATAATATGTTACAAGATATATACCATAACACAGATAATATGCTACAAGGTATATACCATAACACAGATAATATGTTACAAGATATATATATACCATAACACAGATGCTATGTTACAAGATATATAGACAATAAGACAAATAATATGTCACAATATATACACCATAACACAGATAATATGTTACAAGATATATATATACCATAACACAGATGCTATGTTACAAGATATATAGACAATAAGACAAATAATATGTCACAATATATACACCATAACACAGATAATATGTTACAAGATATATACAATAACACAAATAATGTTACGAGATATATACAATAACACAAATAATATGTTACAAGATATATACCATAACACAGATAATATGTTAAATTTACTTTACACAGTGCTTATTGTTTTCAAAGACATTTTAACTGGATCACACTTTCAACTAAAGTTTATAATGTACAATCATTAAATCAGCAGTTTGATTTATTTTGTTTTCCACAAGTAACCCTGAGTATTTGGTTGGTTGTTTGATTTGAAGCAACGCCATATTGAGTTATCTGCTATGTCCACCGCGGGAAATCGATCTCCGGATTTGGCAACGTAAGTCTATAGATTTACTGCTGTCCCATCGGGAAGCCTCCAAGTATTACTGATGTATTACTGTTATTGAGTGAATGTTTAGCATTAATATGAGATACAAGAAAAAACAATTAACACAGAAAAGAAGCCTTTTGTTTATTTTTTCTTTTATAGAATACCCTTTTTCATACCCCAGTTTAACGGAGTGTTCCTCTCCACATTTGAAATGAAAGTTTCGCCCTGAATATCACCCTGCTTCATTATCAATATTCACGCAGTATTGTTTCTTTAGATTTGAGAATATAATATCATCTCAGAATCTTCTTCCTTATCAGCAGACGAAGGTTACAGATCGATCTACTCTTGGTATCCATGGTTACTGCCTACAGAAGTAATGCTGTTATTTCTTATTCTGACGAATTTTCATATCACTCAGTTTTGTTGCTAAGTTAATTACGATGACTCAGTCTTGTTGATAAGTTAATCATGATGACTCAGTCTTGTTGCTAAGTTAATTATGATGACTCGGTTTTGTTGCTAAGTTAATTATGATGACTCAGTCTTGTTGCTAAGTTAATTATGATGACTCAGTCTTGTTGCTAAGTTAATTATGATGCAAACCGTACATAGAGCGCTGTAAAGGGTTATGTTTTTTATTAGAGCCACAAATCAAACAAGACGAACTGATGTTGAAGGACTAACAAATATTTCTATTCATATTTTTGACAGAAAATGAATAAATAAAACTTAAAATGCTAAATGAAATGCAAATTTTCTTCTTGGAACCATGTTTTAACTCAGAAGTTGTATAAATATTTATTAATTTAAGGGAATACCAGAGAGCCTAGGTTTTATACAGTGATAAATGTTAATTTATAGCCACAGAGCTGAGAGGAATATTATGTAAGCAAAAACATCGGAACGTCATTTCTCGTTCACTTTTCTAAAACATTCAACACTTCATATTTCAGAAGTATATTTTAGTGACAAAGAAAAAATGAAACTATCTGATAACCTTTTATATATCACAACAAAGAAACAGCGTGAGAACAATTAAACTTTATATATAACTATAGCATCTCATTTAATAATATCCACTTTACACTCTGTAACACTATCAGAACTTAATGCAAGATAAGTTTGATCTAGTACCATAAATAAATATAAACACCATTCAGCATTCACGTTAAGGCATTTAAGTACCTTATTACTGACTGTCACTTTTGTAGCGAATCCACAGCTCTGAAGCACATTTTAGGGCAACGGGGCGCGAACCATTAACCCACTGATTCAAAGCCCGGGCACGCTAACTACTAGGCCCCGCAGTATACTATATCTTTCGATCAGATAAACAAAATTATAACCTCCATAAAGTTAAAAACCCTTGAGCAGAAAAGAATAACTGAACTGTGTTAATAGACAAACCCTAACACTCGGAGAAACAGGAAGAAAATTGGAAACCATATTGACAGAACACAATAAAAACCGTCCCATATTTTTCACCATTGCAATTCAAAAAACCATAGTATATC
>NW_013674242.1:2552-9207 GCF_000517525.1 Limulus polyphemus | reverse complement strand
AACCCTAACATCTTGAGTTTCATTGTAAGGGCAGCAAATTATATACATCTCTGTGTGTGTATGTATACCCAATTCTAAATACCCAGCATAATTTTTGACCTCGGGAAATCCCCCGTCTTTTTTTTTTTTTTTTTTAAATTTGGCCAAAATTATTTAGCTGTTTCCCAAATCGAAATAACTGCCACGGTAAACTAACAAATTAACGCTTGCGAAAAGGGAGTATAAGGAAGTAGGGATGACGAAACATACACGAACTAGACACGTGAATACGTCGTGGCAGCTGTGCTTGGCGCCATTTCATGACGTCAGTCAGTGCGCCGTGGTATATTTAAAGGTAAATAAATAATTTCTATTCCAAATTACTTCGCAGACAGGTGGAAAGAAGCTGTTTTATAGTCGAGATTTTGTAACTTGAGTGAAGAGAAGCCAGCAAAAAATATAGTTTACAAGAGTTGCATTTTACTCGTATAATTATCTTTCATGTAACAGGCGCGAAATGTTGAATCAAACACTCGATTTCGTGAGGAAGTTGCATTTTACTCGTATAATTATCTTTCATGTAACAGGCGCGAAATGTTGAATCAAACACTCGATTTCGTGAGGAAACAAGCACGAATGTCTACTGCGCTAGGATAACGTTAAAAACATAGTTTAGTTCTTGTGGTTGACAAAATGAACCAGTTATACATGTATGACTTGAAGCCTAAAAGATAAATGTCAGGAGTTCAGACTTTTATTCATTTCCTCATTGTTTTTACTTCCGGTGATACGACACTCACAAACGATGATTATTTGATAATATAAGATGTGTTGACGGAAAATTTCACCGGAAGAATACTGTCCCTTCTATAGTTTACAATATATACGGATATTTACGGTGAAACAAACAAAAAGCCTCACACTTAACGCTGAGCCACCAGGGGTGGGGCAAGAAAATGTAAGACACTACTGGTAAAATGTATCAAAGCATATTGGTTAGTATTTGTTTGAAGTTAGGCACAAAGCTACACAATGGGCTATCTGTGCTCTGCCCGTCACGAGTATCGAAACCCGGTTTTTTCAAAAACAACCTTCCCAAAAGGTATATCACGGCGTCTATCAATTTTCCTTGGCCTTACGAGGTGGCGGTTATTTATGAGATCTCCCATCATGCAACAAGTAGTCGAGTGGAAGAATTCAGATTTCAATTATCAAAAACACGAACAATTGTATAGTCAAAAAAGTACAAAATCTCAAAGTAATAAATAATAATTGAGAGGCTTTGATTAAACTCTTCGAAAAAAATCTAAGGCATATAAAAACAAATGCATAAGACAATTTCACACTATTCTTAGATTATATACCCTCTGGTATGAATACAATAAGATTTATCAAAATCTTGTCACATGACTTCATATATTTAATGGGCAATCCACTAATGAAATGTAAGATGGCTATATCTGGGCAACTTGTTATACAAATGAAAGATGGATGTACCTGGACAACTGGTGTGTTAGTCAGTACTGTTTTGAAACTGACTAACCGTAAAGAGCAGTGCCGTTTATTTAATTCAACTCTAATAATAATAGTCGATCAATAATTGATACTTCAACAGAAAACTTAATAGAAGCCTTAGCAGTTTTGTAGAAAGTGTAATTACAATAAATACGCACACAGAAGCTTAACAACTACGATAGCTTTTTTTTTCTATTCGCGATAGAAATGGAAAATGATTTCGTTATTTCTAGGCGGTAATTGGAGAAGAACTTGGGTGGTATTTTGAAAAGCACAAACAAAATAAACTTGATAAACTAAGTCCAAACTAAAGAAAACAACGGAAGACTAAACCGAACAGTACAACTGTTTCTGAATTAATGGTTACAGAATGATAACAAGAACAAAAATAAATAGAATATTGATTATTTTCGATGCACGATAACTTAAAAATGATACCTTTTACAAGAATAACATTTAAAATAAATAATACATTAACTGATGTGATTTTTTTATCAGAATGAAATGTTTACTAAAATATTGTTACGACAGCAGAAGTCAAGTGACGCTAGTAACACGTCATGAGATTCTACAAGGATCATGACTTTCGTGGCAACTCTAGTCTTTTCTAGGCGCCCTCTATTTTAGTATACAAGCCCGGCAAATAAAGCGAAGATATAATTGCAGATAGAGATATATAGAGACAGATAATCGAGTCAAGTGAGCGGTAGTGACTGTAACTTAAATGCGTGAATCGTTGTGAATTATAGTGTGTGTTTAAGTTAAAGTGACTGTGGAAAATAAGTGTATTGCAAAGTTGTACCGAGAAAAAATAAACTAGTTTTATTTAAGAAAGGGCTTGTATCGCTGAAGTTCTTCGGAAAGAATTTTTACGGGAAATTAACAAACCACCAGAGACGTAACAATATCAAATGTACAGTGCACCAGTTAAGTTGGCAATGCACTAGAGTGAATAAAAAACAAAGACTAGCTTATTGGTTTACCAGTTCTTCTGAATGGCGAGTAAAAAGTTAATTCAAGTAAAAATAAATAAATGAATGTTAATAAAAAAATATAAATATAATTCTGGTTTACCAGATTTTCTGAATGATAAGTAAAAAGTTAATTCAAGTAAAAATAAATAAACGAATGATATTAATAATAAATAATTTCATGTTAAAATAAATGAATGTTAATAAAAAAATCATAAATATAATTCTAGTTTGTAAAGACTGTAAATACTAATAATATTTACAATTCACAAATGTAACTTAGTTCACATAATAACAGCTGTTGTTCTAGCAGTTGGTCACATAATGTTGTAAAGTACCAATTTTTATTTATGATTTTATTTATCATTATGTATTTACCTTCTATATTTTGATTCAGCTATATTTATATAATTACTTTAAACGTTAGCGCACTTCTAGACAGGAACGTAGCCAGCATGTGTGTGTGAGAGGGGCTTAAAAAAAAGTGAATATTTTCTTCTACACAAAAGTTTAAGTAATTTACATGAAAGCCAAATGTTTATTTAAACAACAAACAGACAAACAAAAAACAATCAGAAGATAGTGGTACTTTTAGTCTTTTTGTAGAATACTGGGGTGGTCGTTTGTCACAGACCCCGGGCTACATCCATATCCTGGTAAACATTAAGTATTAAAGACTTTGTTTTTATATTAAAACTCCAACACGAACCCCAGTGGCTCAGCGGTAAGTCTGAAGGCTTATAAAGCTAAAAACCGGGTTTCTATACCCATTGTGTAGCCTTGTGATTAACTACGAACAAATATACACCAACACGATGTTTCCTTACTGGTGGCGTTTGGATACTAGGTTCACGATAATTATGTAAGACAAATGCTAAATAGTTAGTCATGTGACATGTAATCTCGTGATCTGGAAAGGCTAGGTTAGATTTGTGAAACTGATCTGTAAGATATTTTATTATTTCAAGTACTGGCTTGCTCTTTTATTTGTCATTTAATCTTGTTTCTTTGAGAAGTGTCTAATATTATTATGTGTTACGAATCAGCTTTTCTTCTTTTTTGTTGCCACGGACACACGTCTTTCTAAAGAGTACTGACCTGTAAGTTTGGAATTCTGTATCACCATGAAGAAGGAGTATTCCTCTTCTAACTACCCTAACTTTATCCGTTACCAGTTTCATATATGTAATGATATAGTAAATATATATATATATATACTTACTATGTATTTGAAAAAGAACCTGGCACTAGAGGAGGTGTTAATTTATAAAAATTGCAGTCTGTCCTTTCGTTATTTATTATGTATCTAAAAATGAACCTGGCACTAGAAGAGGTGTTAATTTATAAACGTTGCAGTGAAAGAGTTAACAGGTTAAAACTAGAAAACGAAACAAATAATTTTGGCCAGATATAGAGTGGTGACAAATAACAGAATGCTATTAGTCTTTAATGTCAATATCTAATGTGATTTTATTATTATTAAATAGAGACCAGTGTTTCTTTATTTAAGTACAAAGCTACACGATGGGTTATATGCGCTATGTTCGCCGCAGGAATAGAGCCCCGAATTTTAGCGTCAAGATCCCTCATGCTTATTGCCAAGCCGCCGGTAGAGTTCGTTTGTTTGTTTTTAATTATACACAAAGCTACACAAGAGCTATCTGTGCTCTGCCCACCTCGGGTATAGAAACCCGGTTTCTAGCGTTGTAAGTCCGCAGACATATCGCTGTGCCACTGGGGTACCACCGGTAGAGACTTGAAAAAAAAAGCTTAAAACGTAAAGTAATAAATACCAGATCTTTATTTTTCAGAAAAAAAAATCCTAAAATGGAGAATGATATATTAATTTTATTCCAGTCATAAAAGCCACTACTATGATACTATCATTTAGAAAAATAAAATAACTTGCTCATTAATCCAGATCGTAAGTAAAATATGGTTTGATATTTGGTAATCACTTCCTACCAGAATAAAAATCAAATAATTGTTTATCGAATAGAAAACAGAACTGTTTCGGTTTCTATCTAAGAATTTGTTTGTCTTATTTCACCAACTATAAAATCTACACCCTGGTAACAGAAGTACTTTCATCTTGTAGCGTGAGTTTACTAAAGAACCCTACATTTTGACAGTGTGTGGGGAAGCACGTGGACATAAAGAGTGGTTGCCCGGTTCTGCTTAGAAATCCTATGCGTATTTTTAATTGGTGTTTTGATTTGCTAATGTAGGTGGCTTTGAAGTCTATATCGGCAAAACAAAACGATAGTTAAAAATACGTGACTATGAACATACAGAAATTTCAAGTAGAACCATGTGCTTCCCGCATACACATCATCAAATTATTAAGCACCATTTATCTACCCTAGTTCTGTAGTTACTTCCAGATCAGTCTATGAATCGGATATTTTATAATAGTGCCCAGAATATGTAGCAAAACAACAACAAAAAAACATGGACTGTGTGTTCCCAAGCCATCAAAGATGCGAGAAGATGAGGTCCTTTAAGATCTGTGTAGAGGTATGGATCTCTAATACATAATTAATAACGTTTCAAGCTATGCCTATAGAGTAAACAGTTTATGTAATTTTTTCTAATGCACAAAAATGCCAAACAATGGTACTTAGTAGAAATTATTAAGTTGCGTTAAAGCCTGATGGCCGAAACAGTATATACAATAGATTTTTTTTGGGGGGGGGGGCTTAAGTGTCCAAAATTGTCAAAAACACTACTCTTTGCATCACCGTTGTGAAATTCTACCCACCTTTTGATACTTTCTTCAGTATGCATTCTTTGTGATCGTCGTTGTTGGGTTTGCTAACAATGATCAGCAAATGGCCGCCTGGAAGTGAGTTTTCTGCCGTATTTGACTCCATAGTTAACATGGCCCGAGCTCCGGACTCGCCCAGCGTTCGAATGAGACATGCATGTGTTGATAGAAGCAGAACTGCTGCAGTGGCCTGTCACGTGACTATACAATTGGTTGTTGTCGTTCGTTCTTTTATAGAGTTGGTTACTATAGTAACCGTCACTTTCTAGTCTCGGCCAGGTGAAACGCATTCAATAAGCCAGTCACCGCGACCTCGGAAGTACTCGACGATCTTCCTGTGTTGTACTATACCACATTGTCATACTTCGTTGATTGGTGCAAGTATCGGTTATTCCAGCTTGCTTGTGAAATATATTCTAATTCTGTGTAAAAACAAGAACATTCTTAATCTCTTGTTCTGTCGAGGTAAAGAGTTCGGTTTAATGTTGTATCGCGTTTTCATACTTGTATTTTTTAAAAGTATTTCCCCTGACTGTGTCATATCGGTTTCTATCACAGGTGTACGCTATTATTTTAGCCTAGGTACCACCACGTGGGTGCCCACGTGTCACGTCTATCAAACGCACTCGAAACTATTGTTGCATAAAATCTAATCATCGAAGTGTAGATATGATAGTTATGGTTTTCCTTAAAATTCCCTATTTTGCGTTATGGTTTCTGAAGTAAATAAAAAATAAATTACCTTTTACAAGGTGGATTTTACTTTACCTCTCTTCGTATTTGAATACAGCATCAAAGGATAATTTATTCTGTTGGTTACAGGCTGCTAATTTAATCAAAATGTAAGTGAACCAAAGTTACTCATACAGAAGCGAACATCCTGTATGGTTTTTTTTTTTTTAAAAGATAATACAATTACTGGGAAAGTGTTGAGGACGAATCTGTATTCGGAACAAAATGCACGTTTATGTTAATTACAAATGGTGATCAAACTACCAATGAATTTTAATTACTTATTTGATAAAATATAAGTATTATACCACAAATACAGATACACAACATTACGATATATGGTAAAGTATAATAGGCCTTACTGTATTTCTGTGGTTTGTTCACCCAAACGGTGCTGATGAGCAGGGCCGGATTAAGGTCAACTGATGCCCTAAGCACAGCCCAACAATGGTTCCCTCTCAACCCTTCCATTGTCTAACTGACAAGACATTAAGACTCAATAAGTGCTGAATGTGAAATAATAGATTAAAAATTCAGTTTTCTTCCAGGCCAGACCCCACAACTATATTAAATATAACATGTTTTTTAATTTTATTTAGTTAACACTAAATAGCAGTAAGCAATATAAGAAAATTATTTACTTATAACTAGAACAATAGGAAAAAATGCAAATTTTCAACACTTTTAATTC
>NW_013674242.1:0-1552 GCF_000517525.1 Limulus polyphemus | reverse complement strand
GGTCACTGGTGGCAGATCATCAAGTAGTACCTATAACAATGGCCAATTTCTCTAAATGTGAGCAGACACTTAAGGAAGGGGCATTGTTGGGTATGTACCAGGAGACAAGGTGTGGTTGTGTAATCCCAGGAAGACCAAAGGGAAGTCTCCTAAGTTATCTTCTCCATGGGAAGGCCCATATGACATAGTGGATCGTCTCTCAGACGTGACTTTCCGGATAAAATGTGGTCGGCGAGGTAAGCCAAAGATGGTGCATGCCTTGATGAAGTTACTACCACTGATGTGACTGTTAACAATGATAGGACGTTTCCTGATGAAGCAGATAAACCCCACATGAAGCAGAAGCCAACGAGACGGAGACCAGATACGTCCCGTAAAATTAAGAGACTAACAATACTTTAAAAAGTTTTCTCCTACGTTTTTTAATTGCAAAGTCTTTGATCAAGTCCTCAAAACTAATCTGGCGTAACAAATCTGCTTCTATACTTAGCAGAGACAAGGCATCCAGCCTGTCTTGTCGCATAGTTGTTCTGTTGGAATTTTTAATATGCTTCAACTGAGAAAATGAACGCTCAGCTGTGCAATTTGTGACCATTAACGTTAAAATATACGCAAGCCAATCTCTACATTTGGAAACGCAGACTCAATATTATCTTCTACAATTATTTTATAACGTTCAGCATGACTGAATCTGGTTTTTACAATTTTTGTTGCACTGAACTTATGGCACACATATGAGTGAAACTGCTGAAGCTCAGCAGAGAAAGTAGTGTTCAAGTCATCTGGGTAAGCATCAATTAGCTTTTGACAACACCGAGAGTACCTTTCAGTTTCAGTAGATGATGAAGTGACATTATTTGTTTGTTTGTTATGAATTTCGCGCAAAGCTACACGAGGGCTATTTGCGCTAGCCGTCCCTAATTTAGCAGTGTAAGACTAGAGGGAAGGCAGCTAGTCATCATCACCCACCGCCAACTCTTGGGCTACTCTTTTACCAACAAATAGTGGGATTGATCGTAACATTATAACGCCCCCGCGGCTGAAAGGGCGAGCATGTTTGATGTGACAGGGATTCGAACCCGCGACCCGCAGATTGCGAGTCGAGCATCCTACCCACCTGGCCATATCGGGCCTGTGACATTATTTGGCTCATCACTTAGACAAAAAAATATGTCCGCTATTTCTTTTTACACCTCTCCTTCAAGTTTCTAGTTTGTCAACAATTGTGTAAAAAAGTGGCATTCAGACTTACTTCTGGTGCATCTCCGTCATTGGGTACCTTCTTTCTGATACGTTTGCGAGTTTGAGCTGCATTGTAATCTACAATTACAATGTATTTCCTTTGCAATTGCTTCAAAAATTTCAAAGTCATCTCTTAAAGTGCGCTGTTCGTCAGCTAATGACCCATACAGATCTGCGCATGTTTTTAGGTTCACATCCATCCTCAGTTTGCAGAATTTGACTTTCTCTATGAAACTTTTGCAAAATCTCATCCCAAAGGATCAACATAAAAACAAATTCTAGCTCTCGCATCTTATTTACTGTATTGTCT
>NW_013674241.1:21296-30179 GCF_000517525.1 Limulus polyphemus | reverse complement strand
GTGCTTCCATAGTTAACTATCTACATCTAATAAAGTCCAAGTTATATATCATAACGTGCTTCCATAGTTAACTATCTACATCTAATAAAGTCCAAGTCATTTATCATAATGTGCTTCCATAGTTAACTATCTACATCTAATAAAGTCCAAGTCATTTATCATAATGTGCTTCCATAGTTAACTATCTACATCTAATAAAGTCCATGTCATTTATCATAACGTGCTTCCATAGTTTACTATCTACATCTAATAAAGTACAAGTCATTTATCATAACGTGCTTCCATAGTTTACTATCTAAACATAATAAAGTCCATGTCATTTATAATAACGTGTTTCCATAGTTAACTATCTACATCTAATAAAGTCCAAGTCATTTATCATAACGTGCTTCCATAGTTAACTATCTACACTTAATAAAGTACAAGTCATTTATCATAACGTGCTTCCATAGTTAACTATCTACATATAATAAAGTCCAAGTCATTTATCATAATGTGCTTCCATAGTTAACTATCTACATATAATAAAGTCCAAGTCATTTATCATAACGTGCTTCCATAACTAACTATCTACACATAATAAAGTCCAAGTCATTTATCATAACGTGCTTCCATAGTTAACTATTTACACCTAATAAAGTCCAAGTCATTTATAATAATGTGCTTCAATAGTTAACTATCTACATCTAATAAAGTCCAAGTTATTTATCATAGATAGTTAACTATGGAAGCACGTTCCATAGTTAATTATCTACATCTAATAAAGTCCAAGTCATTTATAATAACGTGCTTCCATAGTTAACTATCTACATATAATCAAGTCCAAGTCATTTATAATAACGTGCTTCCATAGTTAACTATCTACACCTAATAAAGTCCAAATCAATATATCATGATCAATGGAATATAAAAGCTACTGGAATATCTTATTTCATCAATTTTAAGTTCAGTTACCAACATACAGACAAACACGTAAACCCAACAATCCAACGTTTGCGTTTTAAGATTAACCTTAGCTCATAACAATACATCTAATCTCAATAATCGCAACTGTACCTTTCAGTATTACAGCCAACTTCTAATCCCAGAAAACCTAACTTCACTCACCTTGAATTTCGAAATGCTATTCACTAAACTTACATGTAATAAATCTTACCAAGAGTATAGTCAGATCTTTACTGAACATCTCATTCCACAGATGCCTGAACTTTCGTACAACTTCTGGACTTCCACAAGCATTATGTCACGTAAAAGATTTCCTCTAGTGAGCAAAAACATTATAACATAGCCTACGACACGTGCAGAATGTGTAAACCAAACTTTAAATCGCTCTTTAAGTGTAAAAGATATAACACGAGAGTATTCATCTATACACAAAAAATGTTAACGAAAAGTAGTTAAACTATAAGACATTGAAGACGGATAATAAGGTCATTTGATATTCCATCGTGGTGATTTGTTAGTTATCTGTTTCATTACGTAGTATCAGTACCTAAATATATGAGAAGGGCCTTACCTTTCGGGTATTATCAGTACCTAAATATATGAGAAGGGCCTTACCTTTCGGGTATTATCAGTACCTAAATATATGAGAAGGGCCTTACCTTTCGGGGATTATCAGTACCTACACATATGAGAGTGGCCATACCTGTCGGGCATTATCACTACCTACACATATGAAAGCGGCCATACCTGTCGGGCATTATTAGTACCTACACATATAAAAAGAGCAATATCTGTTGGGGAGTATCAGTATCTACACACATATGAGAGTGTCCATACCTGTCGGGCAGTATCGCTATCTACGCAATGAGAAGGGTCATAGCTGTCGGGCAGTATCAGTACCTACATACATGAGAGAAGCCATACCTGTCGGGCAGAATGAGTTGACACACTAAAACCCCTGTAAAACGTCAGCATTTCTCGGGTTGCTGAAAAAAAATATATTTAAATTATACAGCGAAGAAGGGAAATTCTCTAATTTCCGAGCACCCCAGGTTTTGAATTCCGAAAACATACCAAAATAATGATAATATGCGTTTTACCAAAAATATTTTCTTATTTTTATGTATTTTTCTTTATCCAATATCTTTGTTTCTGTAATTTATATCCATCCATTCTAGTATCAGATTTAAAAATGAAGAAACGAAAAAAGCAATTATAAACTATACAAAAATTCAAATTTACAACGTTGATGAAGTATCAAATATTTTATAACTACTGTTTTGTTAAATATTGAAACGTTTGGTTTAGTATTGACTATACTGATACTGAAATTAAATTACGGTTTCGGAAAGTTTATTAAGATGGCCTTAAAGAAATTATAAATATTTTATCTGAAATTTGAAATAAAGTTTAATGCAAAGTTCGCTATCTGGTCCACTTTAGGGTAAAGTTCATTATGGCGTTTTCTTTTGTAGCCATAGGCTATGAGGTTGAATTATAATCCACAGGAACGACCTCTATATGTGTCGAACAAATAATCCAGCTACAATTAAGTTACAAATCGTTTTGAAACGATATATATATATCGTTTTCTTATCAGTTGGCATAATGAAATAAACCCGTAACCGTAAAGTCAATATTATATTGAAATAAACGATTATCCATTCGAGTCAATATAGTATAATTAACTTTTTATATTATCATATACGTTGGTAGACTCATTATCTCCCCTCTAGTAGCACTCTATGGAACTAGCCCCTGCTGGTGTAATCATAAAGTCGATACACCCAGAACATCGTAAGTCATGTGATCTCCCGCTCTATAATGACTTCTCTTCTCTGAATGGGAGGCATCCTTTGATCTTCATCCCCCGATAACCTTCTTTAAACACACTTTAGGCCCTAGTTACATTTGTGATATGAGGGAGCCACAGTCTTTCAATTATTCCAAATTTAAACCCCGTTTAACAGGTTGTTTGCAAGTGAATCTAGTTTACCTAAGTTGTGTGATTTATATTTAACTATTGTTAGGTTGGCTCTTTTAATGTTATTTTTAATTCAAATAATTACATTTATTTAATAATTACTTATTAAATTTGTTTGTTTGTTTGCCGTTAAGCAAAAAGCTGCACTATGGACTATATATGCTGTGGCCACCACGGGTATCGAAACCCATTTTTTAGCGTTATAAGCCTACAGACTTACCGCCGAGCCTATTAAATGGGGTTAACTTGCTTTAAAAAGGGTAAATTATAGATATACACTCTTCAAGTTGTATTTAGGTAGAAAAAAATATAATTTAGCAAGTAATTGCATTTATCTTGACAGACGTTAGCGTTAATCTTATAGGTTGCTACCCATGAATTACGATTGGTTAGATATTTCTAGAATATTATAGTGTATCTAATTGGCTCATGCATTCGATATTTTTAGAAAGTTATTGTTGTAACATGGCCAGGCGGTTAGGTCACTCGACTCGCAATCTGTGGGTCGTGGGTTCGAATCCCTGTCCCACAAAACATTCTCGCCCTTTCAGCCGTGGGGGCATTATAATGTGACGGTCAATCCCACTGTTCGTTGGTAAAAGAGTAGCCCAAGAGTTGGCGGTGGGTGGTGATGACTAGCTGCCTTCCCTCTGGTCTTACACTGCTAAATTAGGGACGGCTAGCGCAGATAGCCTTCGTGTAGCTTTGCGCCAATTCCATAACAAACAAACAAACGTAACGTTAGTAATTTTCTAATATCAATTGAGGCAGCTTATAGAGCTTTGATTTGAAATGCAAAAATATGAGACAAATTTACCAGTGTGATATATTAAGTGGGCCAGGTGTGGTCTATTGGGAGCGGCTATAGAGCACAGAGCCCAAGGTTCGAGTAACGAGATGCAGCTGAGCATTAACCGCATTCTCAGCTGAGGGAAGGCGGGTATAACTTTGACAGTCAGTCATGTCTTCGGTTAAAAGATGTAAGTCATGTCTTCGAAGATCGGTAAGCCTGAAGTTTTGGATTCCTGGCCTGGATTTCTTATGTTAATTTGTAGTTGCTTTGTATGGACTTTCAAAGCATATTTTGAACATACATGTTACACTAGTTACCTCAAGTCACTCTGCATTAACTCACTGTTTAGAGTCCACGCTGGGAACTCCTCTGAACCGGAATACCAGAAAATACAGGTACATTTTAGTCGTTTAATAGGTGCTAAGCATTTGTTAGTGTTCATAATTTAAAACGATAAAGGTTATCACAAATATTTTCTGAAGTAGAAGGTTATGACTGCTCAAAAATGTACGAAAAATAGTTTCGGTTCAATACCAAGTATTGTATTTTACTCATGATTTGTATATGAATTACTGTAACGAAGTATCTAAGCATTATACAGAACTTTCACAATTTGTCTGGTAGTTTTCTGTAAAAGCGAAGTGATCTGACAGAATAAGAAGCAGCTAGATAGACAAATTACTTTTCTATAAAGAGGAAAAAAAGAAAACCAGTAGCAGAAGCAGAGGATTCTTTTTAAGTATGTTTATCCCACTGAAAGTGAACAGTTTGTTAAAATTTGTATTAGCAGTTACATCAAATATTGCAATACATTTTCTTGCCTTCAGTACAAAAGGCATAGTTTATCTTGTGTTTGACTATATTCATTCATTGCCAAAAGGTAGCAGCACAAACGCAATAGTTGTTCTCAAACGAAAAGGCATATACTTGTTAAGTCTTTTAAAATGGTTGCTATATAAAAGCTTCATTGGCTGCAGTTATTGTTAAAGGACTAAATTTATTTAAAATGTTCACACCTTACAACAAAAATAAACCTACTGTTCTTCATCACAAATGTTAAAATAAACCTACTTAGTGAAAACTAATCAAAATATATCTTTGGACTAAAAAATCCGCAAGGTAGCACCCCACTGTATATGACGTCATAACACACGCGTAATCAACAAACGAGTAACTGCGTAATTTGTGCGAGGTTAGGCCTATTTCATTCCCATATTGGCTGTTTACAACATCGTAAGTAAATAATAATAGTGCCGAGTTACAGCCTTTAGCACAGGAATTTTATGAGGATACTTTGACTTTTTGAGGTTGCTATTTCGGGAGGAGCAACACTATCTCGACGTCGTTCTAAAGAGGTAATTCTACTATTAGTATAAAAAAAGGCGGAGGAACGTTAAATTGCGGATTGATCTAGTAGTTAGTGTTACATTTACGATACTAAGACCATATTTATAGCCATAACTTAAACGCGCTTTTTTTAGCTGCATATTTCCTTTTGATCATTTTAAAGAATGATAAGATAATCGAACATAAGATAATACCATGGTTTTAAAATGGACTGACCAAGGGCGCAACAGTAAATAAATAGGCCACGTGTTTTTATACTAGTGTTGTAGACTGTTGTTTAATTTCAATATTTGTATTATTGTTCCTCTAGAGGGAGTTTCGGAGTCACGTGATGGGTGCGTCGTAATGAACACAATCTTATTGTAAGTTTAATAAACAAATTGAGTAATAAAAAACATTAGTCAGCGAACTTAATGAGATGATTATTGATTTGTGTCTCTTACAAATTACAATAGTGAATTGAATACTGAGTTAACGAGTTTGTTAGTCAGTCGTGTCTTTCTTCAGATTGATGAATATTGAGTTAGTGTTTGGTCGAAGTTCTTGAGTTACGAGAGGTGTAAAGAGGTATGAAAGTAGTTGCAAGTAAAATTATAGTAATTAAGCATTTATTCAATTATTGTGAAGTAAGCTTATCAGAGAATGTCAGTTAGCCAACCTGTAGAACTTTTGGTACAAGAAATTCGGTTATTATTAAGTTGACCGGACTCTACATCCTCCCCCCCCCTTTTTTTTGTCTTTTAGTGAATAATGTAAAAGAACCCAGTCAACAATAGAAAACATTACATCACTGATGTTAGAAGTGGAATTTGTTTTATAAACACTAAATTACGATGATACGTGCTCTAATCAAGAGTGAACATTTAACTGAAGGGAAGCCAGTGATGAAAGAGTAAAAACAATATAATGAAGGAAGACACAGAAAAGAAATAGAAATAAAGAAGAAAGCTAAAGAAAATTAAAAGCTTGAGGACAAGGAGAGGGATAAAAACAGAAATTTAAGAGAGAAATTATGAACGAGATAGTAGTTTTACAAAAGAATTGCGATGGAAGATAGAAAATGTACATTCTGAAACTGTATGGCTGTGGGAAGTGTATGGAAGGATTATAACAATAAGATGGAAGAAATAGAAAATGAAATAACTGAAGTAACACGGCTGAAAAACAATCTCATTGACTCGGTAATCGATCCATCATTTACAGACTAACTAAATCAATAAATAATCTCTGATTAACTCGTATTCTATATGACGTTATTCGTCTTATAAAGTTTCAAGAATCCCGCCTGAACAAGTAATAATACAAACGTCTGAATTAATTAATATACATGAATTGTTTGTAATAGTGACGTGGTATTGATAGTTGAATTTTGTATGATGCTACTTGTACTGCGATGTGGTCAAAAGACGTAAAACAAAATGGTTAAATACTCTATTTTAGCACCTGTTGTATCAATAATAAAGTTTAAAATCACCAGAAGAAAGGCGTCCTTCTAAAAACATTTACCATATTTAGCAACATATTACAGGAAGTCATTGATATGTGTAAAATCGAATAAGTTTTTTTTTTCATCCCAGATTTTTACTGAGAATTAAAATGCTTATTTTTATAGATAGTTTTTTGTTAATATACGACAAGTTGAGAAGAAAAAAATTGATGTAATATCGTCAGTTGGCTGATGACAATAACAACTAGACATATATTAGCAACTAATAATAATAATAATTTTGTTTTTTAAATGCACAGATTTCTTAGCTCCAGTGATAGCTAGCTAGCTAAATATAGATCAGTCAGTAGGGGTGGTCACTAGGCATACTGATGGGTTTCTCCAGTTTCCTCTTTCATTACATGGGGTATATATACAGTCTACGTTCTTTCAATCATTCCCGGCATACTTAAGACAGAAACTATTTATATTTATAACTGGTAAAACATTACTTCAAAAATTGTTATAAGATCAGTAAATGAATCATATAAATGATTTTTAACTTTCATAAACCTCTCAACGTGTATCGCACGTGTACATCTGCTAGTGTTTATAAAACTTTTAAATTTCATAAACCTCTCAACGTGTACATATGCTAGTGTTTATAAAACTTTTAACTTTCATAAACCTATCAACGTGTACATATGCTAGTGTTTATAAAACTTTTAACTTTCATAAACCTATCAACGTGTATCGTACGTGTACATATGCTAGTGTTTATGAATAATAATACGGTTATAATAAATGAAATATTAGTGAAACGTACAGTTGTATTTGTTTTCCTCAGTTCTAAAATTATGGAATTTCACTAAGTACCGACAGTTTCAAGTATTAATTATATCACCAATTTCATTGTTCTGCATCGCAACTAGTTTCTTCCTCCTCTTCTTCTACATTCTTCAGCCCGTTCTTCTTCATCATCATCATCACCATTTTTAAATGTCCCGCAGCTCGTTTGTTTTCGTTATCTTCTTCGTCATTCTCCATTCCATTCATTACTATGTAAACAGTTTTCGGTCACGCTAACCTGGTTGTGCTTCGTGACTTTGCAATGAATTTTTATAGACGAATCCCTTTGCAAGGGTTTCTTCGGTGTATAGGACGTATAGGGTAAAAATCCGCAGTCAGCTTACACAAAGAAGTTTCAGTGAACCTATGTCGGTATGGGAGGTTAACTACAGATAGTGTATTACCATAAACACCATGACCTCGGGAATAGGTTAGTAAAATTTGTTTCAGTACTTTTCACTTTGAGGGCACCGTTACATTAATCTCCATAAGATAGTGCATGTACCGTACAATTTGCAAGAGGGTTGAGAAAATACTGCATGTGTGTCCACCATATGTGGTTCGTTCACTCGTATATTCGTTGTTAAGAATAGAGATGAACGTTTTAGTTGTGATTTCACCAGAAAAGTAGTTCATTATAGTTATGGTTTTCTTAAGCTGACGAAGCTTGATTTGAATAAAGTATATTGAGAAGCATTATAGTTGTAAAACTAAATATTGTTGTAACGGTCTGTGTTCTTAGGCAAGTTATTATGAATCATACGGTTTAAAGAATAATGTAAAATCCACTCCATTTGATTTGATGAAGAAAGCGTTTTATTTCTTCGACTTCAAGTTCTGCAAGTTCCATGGTTTTACATGACTAACGGTAGTCCTAACTTTACGAATATGCAATACATAGAGAAATATTACTTGCATATTTCGTATGTTTTGTACTTCGCCGTAAACACAAACTTAAAATGTATAGCACTAAGCGGCTGACAAAAACATAAATTGACCAAACCATGCTCTGGTTACTCGTTAACTGACCAACGGATTCGATCAACAACTCAATAATTATCTGTGAGGTTTTTGAGTCCGTTTTACTTCATCATATAGTAACCTAAATTAATTTAGGTATGTTATGAATAATAATGAATAATGAATTCGACAAAATGTCATGACATTATTCACATACCTAAATTAATTTAGGTTACTATATGGTGAAGTAAAACGGACTCAAAAACCTCACAGATATTACTTACACTTTAGCATTATAAGAGGCCTAATGATACTGGTTTGACTTGCTGACACAAGTTGTGCTGATGAGCCTTGAATAAGCTAAACTGAAGTTAACGGGAGAAGGTACAGCCAAGCACAGAAAACATTAGGCCTTTACGTCACGGATTATATGTTCAGTTTCATCTCTGGTGAAAAAAAAGCAGAATAAGTCTTTAATATATATATATATATATACAATCAATAATTAATTATGATACACTCACTAACCAACTCTAACCTAATCCTGTAAATATATATATATATATATATATATATATA
>NW_013674241.1:18787-20296 GCF_000517525.1 Limulus polyphemus | reverse complement strand
CGTTGGTAAATGAGTAGCCCAAGAGTTGGCGGTGGGTGGTGATGACTAGCTGCCTTCCCTCTAGTATTACACTGCTAAATTAGGGACGGCTAGCGCAGATAGCCCTGGTGTAGCTTTGCGCGAAATTCCAAAACAAGCAAGCAAGCAACCTGACGTTTGATGAGCCAGCCAGGATTATACAGTGGTAAGGGCCAAAAACTACCTGATGTGACGTTATAAACTTATATCTATAACGATTTTCGATTTAATGAGGTATTTCTTAAATACGACTTAAACTTTCCTTTGGGCCTTGCACTGACTGCTACTAACTCACGATGTACTGGACTACTACTAACTCACGATGTACTGTACTGCTAGTAACTCACGATGTACTGACTGCAACTAACTCACGATGTACTGGACTACTAGTAACTCACGATGTACTGGACTACTAGTAACTCACGATGTACTGACTGCTACTAACTCACTATGTACTGACTACTACTAACTCACGATGTACTGAACTACTACTAACTCACGATGTACTGACTACTACAAACAAGTGGTTTAGTTAGCCTACGTGTGTTATTGATTTTAAGGTTTCTAAAAATCCTAGTGACACCTTGAAGGAAGTTCTAGACATTAATTTAATATGTGAAAGAAAGCGTAATTAGTATTTTGATTAACAAAGAAAATATTGATTCTTTATTGATTTACTGATCCTAAACTGTCCAGTTACTGTATAAAATATTGATTCTTTACCCATTTACTGATCCTAAACTGTCCTGTCACTATATAAAATATTGATTCTTTATTGATTTACTGATCCTAAACTGTCCAGTCACTATCTATATTCAGTCTTTCTTAATGTCACGTGAAGAAGCTTTCCACACTGAGGGTAATTTTATGGACACTTTCTTTTTTAAACTCTGGGGGCACTTTCCTTGTTTTCAGCACCAGATCATATAGGACAATGGTAGTTATAGAACCAGTGTCAGCAACATGTTGCAGGGCTTCCCATCAATGAACCCTTTAACTTGTGACCTGGTTTCTTGTCTTAGTTGTCCACGGTTGGACAACAGTAAGTTGACGGACTTACAACGCTAAAATCCGGGGTCTGATTCCCCGTGGTTGACACAGGAGATAGCCAAATGTGGCTTTGTTCGAAAACAAACTCATCTTAGTTCGGGCAAATGGAGTATTCGTATTCACACAGGCCTTGACCTTAACTTTTAAAGTCACTAGATAATGGTTGCTAGGTTTTCTTCACTAGAAAACTCAGGACTGCTACCAGCAACAGCGTATTATTTTTCTCTAAAATTAACTGCAATTATGGCATGATCATTTCGCGTATTAAATGATAATAAAAATGTATATGTATTCTACTCATATGTGTAGATATTATGTGCCATGTTTTAAAATATTTTCCAATATAAAACATAACATGTAATGGTGTTATTATTTTAGCCGTTTCGTAAAAGTTAAAAAGATGCTCTGTTTAGGCGTAATCTGGTGTATGTAGGTCACGAA
>NW_013674241.1:14953-17787 GCF_000517525.1 Limulus polyphemus | reverse complement strand
CTCCTGGATCGACAAAATCTACAGTCACTCACTGCTGACGCCACCCTATACTTAGATAAAAAAATATATATTATTATCAGAAGTTTTGGTTTAAAGCTGAAAGGTAACGAATCGTTAAAAGCCAATAGTCCTAAAATTTGCGTTGTTCTTTACAAATTAATAGAAATACAGTTTACCTGATTTGTATTTTATTATTATCGCCAATGAGCAGCCACTTGAGCACAGTATTTTTAACTATGCACATCGAGGCAGGGTGGTACGAGTTTAGCGACTGGTCCACGTGCTAATTGCCTTGGCAACCAATTAAACGAGTTGAAGCTGCCGTCTTCCTATTTTCATTTCCTGATCCTATGCCACGCGGCCCAAATGGAGTCACAAAATCAGCATTATAATCTAGGTAATAGTAATTTTATTAGCCTTCTGTTCTCAGAAACCTGCAGTATAAGTTATTGAAGTTCGTGTCTGGATTCACAACAGTAAAAATCTGAGTCTTCCTTCAGAAACGTGTACTAGTAATTTGTTTCTGGTGTTTCTAAGTTTTACTAGCAAAACCATAACGCTTACCAGCTATTTGCTAGTTTGCTAACGTTGATTTTGAGCACTGCTTCAGTCTACTGTCTCCGTGGTTTATCAACAGTTGGTTCATCACATTCTTGGATGTAATGTTCACGTTTTCCACACTTCTACAAGTTTCATTTTCTTGTCAATATTTGTGATTAGTTTCTGTTTCCTAATGACATTTGTCTGCAGTTCCGGGCAACATTTTAAGTTACAGTTGAAACACTTTCTGTCCTCTAGTTTACTTCTTCTTATAAACTGCTGTGCAATCAATCCTTTGAAGTTTTCTAGACCTCCTCAAGAGACAGTTGATGATTCTACAGTATTTGATCTGACGTTCTTGGATGGTTATTCCGGATGTTTATCTGTAACATTAATTTGATGATCAAATTCTACGGTCCTGTATACAGCTTCCAGTAAAGATACATGCCTACTTTGCTTTAGCCTAATTCGCATAACCTTATCCACTGTGGAACCTTTGAGGTGGTTATATGCCTGTGAAACTAGTGTTTCATGCAATGTAGACCCCAAACTAGCTCGGGTTATAGGGATTTTATTCATTTCTTCACAACAAATCTTGATATTAGAGTGAATATCTCACAAGAAATCTTGACATTATTGCTTAACACAATGTTGGATGTTCTGTGAAGAAATGATCCGTCAGTGTTGCCTTCACCATTTATGTCAACAGACTAAAACAAAAAGGAAAATTCGAGATTTGAAGTCACATTTACTTTATAAAAGCATACTCACGGATACCGTGCCCGTTTATGGTGGGGGAACTTATTATATTTTATTATTTTAATTGTTTTAAAGATGTCGCCACCAGACAATCGAGTAAAATATGGGTCAAACATTTGCGATGTTGTACTCTCAAGATTGGATGTTTTCCAATAGTTCGCAGTGAATAACTGCCGTGTATTCTGGCCCCATTTTGCATGGTTTTGTGGGAAAATAAATTTTACGGTTTACAGAGAAAAAAACAGCTGCACGGTGGCCTCGATAACCTTTTTTTTTTCTTTGTGGCAGGTACGCTTGTAGCGAAGAGGATGTAGTTTAAATAGTGATTAAAGTTTAACAGGAAGTAGGAAGAAAAATAAGCCATTCCTAGGCGGTTCTACTCAATTCAAAGTTAGAAATGTAATAAAAAAAATAGAAACCTAATGGGTGTTCACGTGATAGCTCCGTATTTTGATCAAGTTGCTCCTCACGTGCTGCGATCATCTATTTGCCATAGCAACCAGTAGCTGACCTAAAACAAGGGACGCTATCTTGGCGTACACGGCATGGTAACTATACAGAAGTTGGTAGCACCAAATACCTCATTATGAAACGAATATGGAACGCAGAAAAGTCTACTGCTATTTTTTAGGTCAAACTGTAGCGTTAGGTTCGTAAACTTACGGAAACTGTATATTGTTCATCCAATAAAAAAAAAGGTCTTTAAGTGTTTAAATACTTTTTAGGCATAATAAAGTATTCCCGAGCGTTTTACGATTGTTAGAGTATCTTTTAACATCGTACTTGTCTTGGTAAGTTGTGATAATGACAGTCAATGTTGGTTTATTATTGTATCAACCTAATTTCATCTCCTAGCAACACTGGTTGTTTAATTCATTCCATTTCCTTGTGACGCATTTGCCTGATCCTGAGAGACTAAATGTGTGATTATTTAATTAAGACACGTAAATGTTTAAAACCCTTTTCCTACCTACAGTATTTTAACTATTGGTCTTACTGCCCACTTCTAGTAAAAACATACAAGAATTTAACTATTGGTCGTACTGCCCACTTCTAGTAAAAACATACAAGAATTTAACTATTGGTCGTACTGCCCACTTCTAGTAAAAACATACAAGAATTTAACATGTTGGTTGGTAATAACACCATACCTCAGCTTCAGTGTCTATTTAACGATGATAATAACAACAGTCACACAATACCTCAGCTTCAGTGTTTATTTAATAATGATAACAATAGTCACACCATACCTCAGCTTCAGTGTTTATTTAATGATGATAACAATAGTCACACCATACCTCAGCTTCAGTGTTTATTTAATGATAATAACGATAGTCACAACATACCTCAGCTTCAGTGTCTAGTTAATGATAATAACAATAGTCATACCATATCTCAGCTTCAATGTTTATTTAATGATAATAACGATAGTCACAACATACCTCAGCTTCAGTGTCTAGTTAATGATAATAACAATAGTCATACCATATCTCAGCTTCAATGTTTATTTAATGATAATAACGATAGTCACAACA
>NW_013674241.1:9318-14414 GCF_000517525.1 Limulus polyphemus | reverse complement strand
GCAGATGGAATATTTTCAGTAGGGGTTAAGACCTAGGTCCAATGTTAAAGTAAGGCATTCCATACCTCAGCTTCTGACATTTGATGAAGATTGACCTCCTGGAGTATACCATCTTTCAGGCAGATGGAATATTTTCAGTAGGGGTTAAGACCTAGGTCCAATGTTAAAGTAAGGCATTCCATACCTCAGCTTCTGACATTTGATGAAGATTGACCTCCTGGAGTATACCAGCTTTCAGGCAGATAGAATATTTTCTGTAGGGGTTAAGACCTAGGTCCAATGTTAAAGTAAGGCATTCCATACCTCAGCTTCTGACATTTGATGAAGATTGACCTCCTGGAGTATACCAGCTTTCAGGCAGATAGAATATTTTCAGTAGGGGTTAAGACCTAGGTCCAATGTTAAAGTAAGGCATTCCATAACACTGACATTTATAAACAAATATGAACTAGCTAGTACAAAACATTGACCTAGTAGCCAGAGAAAGTCCGCCAGGTAGCACTGACACATCTTTATTTAAGATATGTAAACACTCCTGATGATTCAAACATTCAGGACCATACTGTAACACTGCCTCGTTAATGGAGAGCACGTTTCTGAAGTGGTTTTATTCATGCATTTTGAAATTTAGTTCAACAGAAAGTAACTGTGAATATGTGGCTAAGTTGGGTTTTTATAATCCTAAAAAAACGATTAATTATGACACTTTAACGGTGGTTTTAGCTGAACTAAATGTTTGTTATATGCTGCATACCTTCCAAGTTCCACTGGAAAATTTCATGTCCACTGATAGCGCGTGACCAAACATTGTTACTATTTCACAGTCGATTCTCCTCACTTCCAGCACCTTCTAATCTCTTCCCTCTGAAATTTCCGTGTTTCACAATGTTATGTTATGTTATATTCTACTAATCTACTTTAATTGGTGTATATTTATCAACCGTATGTTTGTGTACGTGTCAAGTATGATTTACTCAAGGTTGGGTCACAATTCCATGTGGTATTCGTCTGACTGTAGGGTATACCTAAAACTAGATGTACTTCCGCAGGGTACCTGAAAGTGTTCTGTTTCAAGAGTAAGTAAAACCGAAACTAAGAGTCATAAATATATTGTTGCTTTTGAAGTTCACGTGTCACGCTGTCCTGTAGCCTATAGAGTGCATAATTATTCTGGTGATTCATGGCATGCGCACGTTGTACTGACGTTAAGGCAGTACAAATTGCAACCTTAAGCTTTCCTTATGGTACATCATTTTAGCGTCTACTGACAAACAACATATTACTGTATAGTGGTGCGAGTGGTTAAAATAGGTGACACCACAGGCGGCATTTGGCTCCCTTTCGGGGAAATAAAATGGCACATTCCCAAGGGGAGCCGGGCGTGGCCATGAAGTTATCGTGCTCGGGCTGTGAATCGGAAGGTTCATTGTAGATAGTCTTTTGTGTAGCTTTGCGCGAAGACTCCGAGACAAACAATTAAAAGATTCTAAAGTTATATTAAAAGTTTGGTAGCAGATACTTATAATGATGTCACCTGCAAGTAATCTGGTTACCACAAATATTTGGGTCACATTTCCTCTGTATTGGGAATATTGATAGCCAGCACTGTTTGTTAGCTCATTTAGTTATCACTTTGATGGACTTATTTCACTCAAAGGTTATACGGTTGTATATTGTTCTCGAGTAGCTCACTTGCTATTATATGACAACTTTTACTACTGTAGCCATTCTACAGGTGTATAAAGAAATTATAATACGAACTAATAAAACCCACTCAGGTCTGGTTCCTAAGCTTTTGAAAGTCACTTTGGTCTGAATCATTAGCTTTCGAAACATATTCAAGTCTGGTTCCTCAGCTTTCAATAACCACTCAGGTCTGGTTCCTTAACGTTCAAAATACACTCAAGTCTGGTTCTTTAACTCTTGAAATTCACTCAAGTCTGGTTCCTTAGCTTTCAAAACCCACCCAGTTCTGGTTCTTTAGCTTCAAAACCCATTCAGGTTTGTTACCTTAACTTTCAAAACCCACTCAGGTCTGGTTCATTAGCTTTCGGAACCTACTGAAGTCTGGTTCCTTAGCTTTCAAAACTCATTCAAACCTGGTTCCTTAGCTTTCAAAACCTACTCAAATCTGGTTATTTAGCTTTCTAAACTAAATCAGGTCTGGTTCCTTAGTTTTCAAAACCCACTTAAGTCTGATTCATTAGCTTTCGAAACCAACTCAAGTCTGGTTCATGAGCTTTCGAAACACATTCGAGTATGGTTCCATAGTTTTCAAAGCCCACTCAGGTCTGTGTCATTAGCTTTCGAAACACATTCAAGTCTGGTTCATGAGCTTTAGAAACACATTCGAGTATGGTTCCATAGTTTTCAAAGCCCACTCAGGTCTGTATCAATAGCTTTCGAAACACACTCAAGTCTGGTTCCTTAGCTTTCAAAATCCATTCAGGTTTGCTTCGTTAGTTTTCAAAACACACTCAAGTTTGGTTCCTTAACTTTCAAAACACACTCAGGTCTGGTTCCTTAGCTTTAAAAACCAACTCAAGTCTGGTTCCTTAGTTTTCAAAACCCATACAGGTCTGGTTCCTTAGCTTTCAAAACTCATTCAAACCTGGTTCCTTAGCTTTCAAAATCAACTCATGTCTGGTTCCTTAGCTTTCAAAACCCATTCAGGTCTGGTTCCTTAGCTTTCAAAACCAACTCAAGTCTGGTTCTTAGCTTTCAAAACTCATTCAGGTCTGGTTCCTTAACTTTCAAAACCAACTCAAGTCTGGTTCCTTAGCTTTCAAAACTCATTCAGGTCTGGTTCTTTAGCTTTCAAAATTAAATCAGGTCTGGTTCGTTAGCTTTCAAAATTAAATCAGGTCTTGTTCTTTAATTTTCAAAACCCACTCAAGTTTGGTTCATGAGCTTTCGAAACACATTCAAATATTGTTCCATAGTTTTTAAAACCACCCAAGTCCCACCCATCGCACTGACAGAAGTGTAAATTCTTTCTTCATTGTATTGCACGAATCTAATTTTTTTTATAATGTTCCATAAAGAATGATTGTACAATAGAATGACAGAATATATATATATATATACACATACATAAGTTATATTAAAACGATCTTACAGCTTCACTAAATCGTTACAATTCATGTCTGGTCATAGTCTATCTGACGGCTGTGATTCTTGACAACTTCTCCCTGATTCCCTTAATCTGTTTAGTTCTAAGAACTTACGAGTGAAAGTAAAGAATATGTTAAGTCAACCACACTACATCTGCCATAACCAGTGCCGACGAGGCCTTTCATTCGAAACCAGGACTCATTAGGCTGGCGTGGTGTATGGTGTATGAGGACAACGGTTTCCTTGCGCTCGTTTTGACAGACTGACCACTCAGAAATACATAGGCTTGAGCGTTATGTCTTCTTATGGAACAGCTGCTTAAAGTGTGCTACTGGAAGCCTTATCTTGGTGAACCCGTGAGCTATTGGCAACGTTTCGAGGCGGAGATCCTTGTATGTTGCCTACTGTGGCCGTACGTGAAAGGCTTTTAATATTGACCTTTATTTTCGTAACTTATGTTACAAGACCCGACACTTTTGTTTTACCACGTCTAAGTTACGGCTTGTTGCATATCTCTTTCTGGATGGTCCTGGTGTCCCAAGTTCATCCATATTCTTTTGTGTTCAATGGCATGAACAGATCTATATGATCTGCTTGTTTCGGACAGGGCTGTTATATACCCTCCACAAAAGCAATCAGTTTTCGTTGGTATCACACTAACTACGAAACATCGAACAATTTTGAAATGTAATTGTGATACATTCTGTTCCAGCACGACTTTATATCGGCTGTGGCTGTCACGTGACTTGCTATATGGCATATTCAAAATAGTTTTAATATAACGCATCCAACCCTTTGATATATAATTTACGGTGAGTATTTACATTGCGTTGACTGTGAAATGGGCGGCAACTGCCTATTAGAGAAACATTTGTACTCAATCTTGTAGAATTAGGGTGAAAGTAACATCGTATTTGTTTGTTGTTAAGCGCAAAGCAACACAATTGGCTACTTCATTGTAATCTCCCAGACTTACCGCTGAGTCGACGGGGTGGGGGTGGGTGGCATGTAACGTCCCGAATTGTTTGAGTTCCGTTTTCTCTAGTAAATTGCTCAAGGCCATACAGGTTCACATGCTCGATTAATTTTGCATGGTCCGTTTTCGGGAACCAATGTTTAAATTCCGACTGTCACACTGCTATTTGTCGTTTAATTTGTTGGCGATATATGTCAACAATGAACAAATATCATTTAGTTCACTTGTTTTAAAATAATATATATATATATATTAAAGCAAATCAAACGTATATATATATAAATGTTCGTTACACAGTTAATCACCACAGTTCTGTCCAGAGCTTTAAATAATTTATTTTTTTTCGTCAAATTCCATACAGTCTGGTTCAATTACTTTAGGACACAGTTGACAAGACGAATTATTCCTTTCTACTTTGTTATTACAATACAATTTGTGATTATTACACTTTAAAAGTCGCCACTATACACACTTTATGGCTAAACTCACGATCACCCAGTTTATGTCTATCTCTCTTTCTTTATATCTATATAATAATAATAATAATAAAAGGGTGTGTGTGATCTCCATAGCACCAAGAGGAAAGAACCCAGAAACTTGAAATTTTACAAGCATACTAAGCGTACAAGCATACCCTGAGGATATGCGCCTGGGTATTATGATTTATCCACGAGCGTGCACGCGTGCGCATCCTTTTTTATGAGGCAAGTTAGCGAAAACCACATAGAAAAGAATATGAGACTGCCATAGCTCCAAGAGGAAAAAACCTAGAAACCTGAAATTTTGCACCCATACTAAGTAGACCCTGTGGGTATGCATCTGGGTATTACTTATCATATTCACATGCTTCCGCGTATGCGCATCTTTTTAATGAGGCAAGCTAGCGAAAAACAACATACAGAAGAAGTGGTTCCTTATATAACAAGTTCTAATATGTAGAAAATCCAGTGTGTTTTGGTAACAATGCGTTCCAACAATGGCTTTTATGTCATGTTGCTTAGCAACA
>NW_013674241.1:6263-9051 GCF_000517525.1 Limulus polyphemus | reverse complement strand
AACCTAATAACCCGAGCGAAGCCGGGTACTTTCGCTAGTATATATTTACACACTCTCGACAACAATCAGAACAAAATTCAGAAGGTTCGAGTAACATGACGTCAATTGACAACAGTTGAACTAAACAAGAAATTGTTTTTAAACAGTTACGTAAGCAAACTTGCCATAACTATAGCTTCTAAAAATAACTTACTTTAACGCTCTTACAACTTAAACTAAATAATACTCTCGTATTAGATTTAAAATGAACAGTCGTGTATATCTAACAGTGTGTTTTTTTTAATTAAAGATTGTTATTATTATCAGCATTGGAGTCACGCTCACCAACAAGTTAAACCTAAATACCCATTACTGATAAGGTTAATAGATATGTGTAAGCACGTAACTAACACTGACCTTAAAAACTGCTCTTTCGTGGCTTACCTTCAAAATGGCGATTTGCAGGGCTTAATTGTTATATAGAATGTATCGAGTGGGCGGGCTAGAAAGTTCACGATTGTAGGTGTGTTTTTTTTTAATTGAACAGGAGTGGGGAGAGGATGATTCTAAAATTATAATAATGTGTAGGCTATTCATTGACTCAGTCAATCACAGAAACCACTCCTACATACATTTAACTCTCTCACAAAAAAATATCAAATATGCGACCTCAGAATAAAACAAGCCCAAAGACCTGTAACCAGCGGCCAATTCTGCTAATTATTAGTGGACTTGATAACACTGGTTCATGTCTCCCTTCATCTGTTACTAATGAACTCCTAATTCTGCTAATTGTAAGTGGACTTGATAACACTGGTTTATGTCTTCCTTCATCTGTTACCTAATGAACTACTAATTCTGCTAATTGTAAGTAGACTTGATAACACTGGTTTATATCTCCCTTCATCTGTTACCTAATGAGCTCCTAAATCCGCTAATTATAAGTGGATTTGATAACACTGGTTTATGTCTTCTTTTATTTGTTACCTAATGAACTCCTAAATCCGCTAATTATAAGTGGACTTGATAACACTGGTTTATGTCTTCCTTCATTTGTTACCTAATGAACTACTAATTCCGCTAATTGTAAGTGGACTTGATAACACTGGTTTATGTCTGCCTTTATCTGTTACCTAATGAACTCCTAAATCCGCTAATTATAAGTGGACTTGATAACACTGGTTTATGTCTTCCTTCATTTGTTACCTAATGAACTACTAATTCCGCTAATTGTAAGTGGACTTGATAACATTGGTTTATCTCTTCCTTCATTTGTTACCTAATGAACTACTAATTCTGCTAATTATAAGTGGACTTGATAACACTGGTTTATGTCTTCTTTTATTTGTTACTTAATGGACTCCTAAATCCGGTAATTATAAGTGGACTTGATAACACTGGTTTATGTCTTCTTTTATTTGTTACTTAATGAACTCTTTATAAACTAAAACTTACGTTTCAACTTTTGTTTCATCTCAAAGCAGCGAGTTAGAATTTAGAAACTGATTTTTGAAAGGGACAGTGTCCCCCTGGTGGCTCAGCGGAAAGTTTGAGAGCTGTTAACGCCAAAAGTACAAATAACATTTTACTTTCACAGATATGTGACCTGGCAATGACTGTACCCTAAATTTGACAGATATATGGTCTGGTAGTGACTGTACCCTAAATTTGACAGATATATGGTCTGGTAGTGACTGTACCCTAAATTTGACAGATATGTGGTCTGGTAGTCACTGTACCCTAAATTTGACAGATATATGGTCTGGTAGTGACTGTACCCTAAATTTGACAGATATATGGTCTGGTAGTGACCGTACCCTAAATTTGACAGATATATGGTCTGGTAGTGACTGTACCCTAAATTTGACAGATATATATATGCCCTGGCAATTATTATACTCTGAATTTGGCAGATATATGTGTCCTGGCAATGACTGTATCCTAAATTTTACAGATATATGCTCTGGCATTGTCCATCCTCGAGATTTAACAGATATATACTCTGGTACTAACAATTTTATATATATTGCGAACCGGGGTGTCTGTCCGAGCGTTCGTCTGTCTCCCGTTTGGAAAGCTGCGCACGCAGGCAAAGTTCGACATTTACTTTTGAAGTCATGAGAGAATAGGAATGAATAATGTTGATGCCAAATTTTATTTCGCAAGCAGGATGGATGTTATACACTAAATTGTTAGGAATTAATCATGCCATCATTCACATTTCAAGATGTGACGTAACTTAAAGAATAAAAATGTAGATTTACTGTATGTTATGGTCGAGCGGCTCTTAGCATGACTGAAATGCTCAACCATAACTTTTCTCGGTGGGTTGTATAAGTAGTTCAGAGCTTTGGCTCTGAGGGAAACCAAGAGTGCAACACAATTAACCTTTTTAAAGTCCATGAAATAATTTAAATTAATAGATTAACTTAAACCGTTCAGTACTAGGGACGGGTACTTCTGTTTCTACACTATATTTTACAGATATATCTGTATGCCCTAGTATTAACTATATCTCAATGTTGTTATTCTTACCTTATTAAAATTCATACACTGTTACAGTTAATCTGCTTCCTTATTTAATTTTTTCTATATTTTTCAGTAGAAACTGTTTACAGGTGTTATTTAGATCACTGTTTGATTTTCTCGATATTTTCCAGTATAAACTATTTTTTACAGGTGTTATTTAGATCACTGTTTGATTTTTTCTATATTTTTCAGTAGAAACTGTTTACAGGTGTTATTTAGATCACTGTTTGATTTTCTCGATATTTTCCAGTATAAACTATTTTTTACAGGTGTTATTTAG
>NW_013674241.1:3111-6253 GCF_000517525.1 Limulus polyphemus | reverse complement strand
TACAGATATATCTGTATGCCCTAGTATTAACTATATCTCAATGTTGTTATTCTTACCTTATTAAAATTCATACACTGTTACAGTTAATCTGCTTCCTTATTTAATTTTTTCTATATTTTTCAGTAGAAACTATTTACAGGTGTTATTTAGATCACTGTTTGATTTTTTCAATGAAATTTCTTAACTTATAGTCCCCCAGTGGCACAGCGGTACGTCTGCGGACTTAAACGCTAAAAACAGATAGCCCTTTATGTAGCTTTGTGCATAACTACAAACAAACAAACAAACTTATATGCTAACGTGGAAAAACTGTAATTGTTGACTTTGTCAAACTAAAAGTCTAGTTTTTCTGAACTCGTTGACCTTGAGTTGGGAATGCCAAGTGAATCGTGTTTACCTTGTAATGTAAATGTGGAAAAATGCAATCGAAACGGAATTTACGGAATATACTTAGTTTTATCAGCACCGGTACTGTTAACGACATGAAAACATCGTCACCATATTAAGGATTCGTGTTATCTGATCCTGTCGTGAATTGCAACTTGTATTTCTCGTTCAGGATGTTATGACGTATTACGTAGTTTGTATGGAGAATTGAATTACCTGGAATTTTGTTGACACTGAAGCAATAGAATTAGTGGGGTGTTGTTTATGAGTGGCGTCTCTTTAATTTACTTTTTATAAGTTGTGTTTTAAGCTTTCTTACTGATCCTTCCGAGATTCATGAGCGTATTTTTGGATCCAGCTGTTTGAGATTTGTTATTTTATGATATAATATATCCACAGGACTGTACAGTGTTTGCCCCCTTGTACATGCCCCTGCAACTCCACATGACCGTACAGTGCTTCTTCCCTTGTTCATGCCTCTGCAACTTCAAAGGACCGTGCAGTACTTGCTCCTTGCTCATCACCTAGAACTCCATAGGACCGTACAATGCTTGCCCCTTCAACTACACTGGACCTTGCAGTGCTTGCCCCCTCGTCCATGCCCCTGCACCTCTACATGACTTTAGAGTGCTTGTCCCCTTGTTCATGCCCCTGTAACTACACAGGACCGTGCAGTACTTGACCGCTTGTCCATGCCCCTGCACCTCTACATGACTTTAGAGTGCTTGTCCCCTTGTTCATGCCCCTGTAACTCCACAGGATCGTGCAGTACTTGACCGCTTGTTCATGCCCCTGCAACTCCACAGTATCAGTGTTGCTACTTCAACAAATACACCCAAATTTAATAACGCTTCATACACTATCAACGTTCCTTTTCAGCATGGAGTAAATCCGATAAAATAGAACTTTAAAACCGTAACGTTTAACATTTGTGACAGATAATCTCAAGTAATAACAGTTTCGGTGAGTTTTTGCTTTGACAAATATAACATTTCTTTCTTTTTTACCTACACTTCAGCTGAGACTTGCGTAAATATCCGCTTCATAAAAACTAGGCTTAGGAAATGACATGGATTGATATATATCTGTCAGTTCTTCTGGTATGTACGCATGTTTCGATATCAGATAATAAAGTGTTGAGTGTTAAAATGTGTTTAATTGTATTACCAAGAAAACATTTTCATGTTATAAAATAACTTTCTGATGTAAGAAATGTTTTTTGTGTGTGATGCATAACCTATATGGGTTTGAGATTAATTCTCGCTACCCTCTCTGGGTTAAAGATAGAGGCTTGAATTTCAGTTACGCACTATAAGGCTGTGGGTGCGTGATAAGAGTGACATTGAAACTCTATTGTTAGTTTAGATTATTCCAAGAGTTAAGAGTGTGGTTAACTACTTGATTTTCCTCTAGTCCATCAGTTCAAAACTCGTGGAACCCCTAGTGGCTCAGTCAGAAGGATAGAAACCGGGTTTTGATACCTGTGGTTGGCACAGCAAACATAGCCCATTGTGTAGCTTTATGCTTAACAACAAACAAACAAATCAAAATTAATGCAGCAGTATTGCCAGATCTGATAAATAGAAATAGTATTGTAGATCGTGAACATTTAGGAATGTGTGAATGTAAATAGATTTTCGTTCTTAAGCCTTTCAACTCCATAGTATTGAATGAAAAGGCACAAGATTTCCTTTCTCTCTGGAAAGAAGTAAAGATGAGGCGGAATAAGCCAACACGCTGTTTTTGGAGACCTTTTTTGAACGTAACCATACATGCATACACACACAGGCTCATTTGAAAGCAAGAAGCTAGAGGAATAGAATTAGGCTTACCATCCAAAATATCTGACCGTTTTACAATTTACTTTTCTTATAATAAAATGTTATTATTATCAACTGTTGTAGCAGAAGAGATAATGAGAGTAATAGTCGTACCATGTCACCTGGTTATTTATTATCTCTAGGTGTGTTTTACAGTAAGTGACGTTATTCTCCATTTCGTGCAGAATGTATTGGTACAATTGTGGTACACTCTCGCAGAGCCAGAGTAGGGTCCGCTAACCGGAGGTCCAATGGATATCAAGGATGTGTTTGTTAATTTGTAAACTGCTGACTGAATTTGTCGTAAAGAAAGAGTCAACATGCAAAAATTTGCAACTACAACCATTAATAACAAAAACACAATGATAAACACAACATTAAAACAACAAAAGGGCACGTATTTGTTGGACTGGAAAGAAAAATATTCTTGGATATAGAACGAACTTTAAAAACCAAGGTGTTTGGGAGGGAGAATTTTCTAAAAGGTTTTAATCCATCTTCTACTTGACTACTCACTTTGATGAATTGCTCAGGGTCAGTCAGACCGGAAGTTTAAAGCTTTTCTGAACGTTTTTATCGGCTCTACTCCCACCGTGGGTATTCGCTCTTCACTGAGCAGAAACGAGAGACTTGAACTTTGTACCGCACCAGCTGTTCTAGCTTATCGAGAATACCACCAAAAATGTCGAATCACCCGTGAATACGCGAATGACGGGAAACGGTTGATCTGCATCTTTATTAAATCCTGTCCCCTTCGGTCTTGCTGGTTTGACAGATAATGCCATAGCTATTAGCTGTTGCTTTTATAAAAACGGTTTGTGTTTGTTACATTAGCTGTTGCTTTATAAAAACGGTTTGTGTTTGTTACATTAGCTGTTGTTTTATAAATATGGTTTGTGTTTGTTACATTAGCTGTTGCTTTATAAAAATGGTTT
>NW_013674241.1:0-2073 GCF_000517525.1 Limulus polyphemus | reverse complement strand
AAAAACGGTTTGTGTTTGTTACATTAGCTGTTGTTTTATAAATATGGTTTGCCTTTTGTTATATTAGCTGTTGGTTTATAAAGATGGTTTGCCTTTGTTACATTAGCTGTTGATTTATAAAGATGGTTTGCCTTTGTTACATTAGATGTTGATTTATAAAGATGGTTTGCCTTTGCTACATTAGATGTTGTTTTATAAAGATGGTTTCTTTTGTTACATTAGCCGTTGTTTTATAAAGACGATTTACCTTTGTTACATTAGCTGTTGTTTTATAAAGACGGTTTGTTTTTGCCACATTAGCTGTTGTTTTATAAAGACGGTTTGTCTTTGTTACATTAGATGCTGTTTTATAAAGACGGTTTGCCTTTGTTACATTAGATGCTGTTTTATAAAGTTGGTTTGCCTTTGTTACATTAGATGCTGTTTTATAAAGTTGGTTTGCCTTTGTTACGTTAGCTGTTGTTTTATTAAGATATTTTCTCTTCGTCGGGACATAGACCAGTTTTCAATAGTTTACTCCTGAATTTTAAGAACTTGAGAGTTTCCTGTAAAGAAATGTGTCTTTATAATAATATTCAGTGTCTGTTTGTTTGTCATATAACTTTTCATAAACTTCTGAACTCACCATCTTCCAAGTGCTATCTATTCAATTGTCTCAGCTTCGAGGTTTGCACAAGGGTAAAACTTTTTACAAAACCCCTTAGGAAACCTGGGTATTTCGCGAAAACACTTTTACGGAGACTCCCCGAAATTTGACATTCATTTACATCAGAGCTCAAAAATAAGTAGGCCTACTAATTACCGTTCGTAACTTGATTAAAGAAATTAAACTGACATTATAGCGGCAATCATAATAGAACTGAAAAAGTGCAAAATAGTAGTTGAAGCATTAAATTTAAATTATAGCGGCCCTGTAAATGGTTCGATAGTCTTCTCTATACACTGCCTGCTAGGCCTTTCGTCCATACCAAGGCTGGAAGTGGGATGACAATTCTTCCTAACCAAACCATTTCCCTAACTTATGTCATTTAATGGTTTCTATGGGTACCAGTATTTGACTTCTTACCCAAGTAGGTATGAGTTAAACATATCTTTCAGGATTGTTGAAAGAGGGTAGATAGCCCATTAGAGATGGTTAACCCAGATAGATGTCGTGTAGTTCAACAAATAAACGAAATATGGATGATTTTCAATGTTAAATCTCTCGAGGAATGACGTAACCGTAGGTGTTAAACTCTTTTATCGTAATACATCTGACATTGAGAATGAGGAGGAGGGGGGCAAATGCCCCAATAAATAAGCTGGATGCCGAATATAATTTCCCCTTCCCCAGTATTTTGATGACTACAATTTTTTTTATGTAATATTTTTCAATGCAGTCAACTGACTCTGCCAGCTAGAATATAAGTAGTCTGTGGACATTACGATGTTAGCAACTTTATTTGTAAACCGGTTATCATTTGAAACATTATAATTATTTATGATTTAATTTGCATTTTGTTTTTCTGTGTACAATACGGTACTTATTTATTGTGGAAATAATATTTTGAAGTGTTTTTATTGATTGTCAGATAATTTTTATTCATATACGGCTGCTCCTCTTCCTAAACACAAAAACTCATAACACACTCCGTTTAATATTCGGCATATGAAGGGTTCTGTGTAGGGAAAGTTTTGGTGCAAAGATTAATATTTGGTAAAGCAAAGGTTCTTTGTGATAAAATATCTAACATTTGGTGAAGCAAAGGTTCTTTGTGATAAAATATCTAACATTTGGTGAAGCAAAGGTTCTTTGTGATAAAATATCTAACATTTAGTGAAGCAAAGGTTCTTTGTGATAAAATATCTAACATTTGGTAAAGCAAAGGTTCTTTGTGATAAAATATCTAACATTTGGTGAAGCAAAGGTTTTTCTGTGGTAATGTGTCTGATGTTTGGTAGAGCAAGGGTTCTCTCTGTGGTAATGTGTCTGATGTTTGGTAGAGCAAGGGTTCTCTATGTGGTAATGTTTCTGATGTTTGGTAGAGCAAGGGTTCTCTCTGTGGTAATGTGTCTGATGTTTGGTAGAGCAAG
>NW_013674240.1:29387-31223 GCF_000517525.1 Limulus polyphemus | reverse complement strand
AATATCTGTTATAAATATAAATAGATAGATAGAGAAGTAGATTTATTGTTTAATAATTGTTATAAATATAAATAGATAGATAGAGAAGTAGGTTTATTGTTTAATGTCTGTTATAAATATAAATAGATAGATAGAGAAGTAGATTTATTGTTTAATAATTGTTATAAATATAAATAGATAGATAGAGAAGTAGATTTATTGTTTAATGATTGTTATAAATATAAATAGATAGATAGAGAAGTAGATTTATTGTTTAATGATTGTTATAAATATAAATAGATAGATAGAGAAGTAGATTTATTGTTTAATGATTATTTTTGGATATTTTTTGCATATTTAATCACTGTATCCAACTAAATAAAATAAAAGTTGAATAGTTTCACACTATTTCAAAAAACAAGACAAATCTGTATATTACGTCAAAATTCGGCATATATTAGTACATACATTTGGAAACGTTCTACTTGCTGACAGCTTGGTCAAGAATGATGGTTCTAAAAGTGACAGGTTCATTTTTCGAACGCTTCTTAGTTAACTTTGATTGGGTTTTCGAAACGAACGTCGCACTTTGTTGTGTTTAACGTTATAAACTGTATGTGTTGAACAACCAAAGTTCAAACGTCACTAGTTTGAAATTGTAAGCTGTCAGCGTTTCAGCGTGTCAGATGTTTTTATTCCCATTATTTGTCAACACCTGTCAAAGCACACCAAATTCTCATGTTTGAACTTTGTTCCAATCATACTACATTGGCATAGAGTGTGCATTTCTTATAAGAGTCACATTTCACGTGAAAACTTTTTTTTAATATATTATATTCCCTTACAGTAACAGTCGACAAATGCTTATATCAAAATGTGAGTCGTAAAACCAGGGAATCTATATATATATGTATATATATATATATATATATATATATTATTTCTCCCGAAAGGAAACCGTAGGTCGCCTAGAAGAGTCACCTCTTTTCAGCACTCGCACTAGTATACAGTAATGTGTTATCTGCCAGCCAGTCAGTAGACACTAAAATGACGTTACATAAGGGACACTTAAAGTTGCAATCTGTACTGTCGTGACGTCAGTAAAACCTGAACATGCCATGAATCACGAGAAGAATTATGCACTCTGTAGGCCACGACTAAACGTGGGAGATGAACTTCAAAAGCAAGACATAAAAATACTTGTTACTCTTAATTTTGGTTTTATTTACTCTTGAAACAGAACAGTTTCGGTAACCCTGTGGAGTACCTCTGGTTACCATACTTATAAACTTATTAAGCCTTCCAATAATAAACACTCTAGTACATCTAGTTACCATACTTATAGATGTATTATGCCTTCCAATAATAAACACGTTATAATTTTATGGCAGTAATGACAGCTGTAAAAAAAGATTCTGAAAGGTGTGTTTATCTGATAAACTTTACGAAAATTTAGGCTAAAGGAGATTTTCTATACCTGTAAATAAATATAAAAAAATTTCTAGCCCTTTCTTCCGAATTATAATCGTAATCACTTTCCTAAAAGCCATCTGAAAAAAAAATATTAATATTATACGAGGGGAACGTAGTTACTCTATTACATCCTTAATCACAGGACATAATGCAGTAGTAAGTCCTGGTGCATAGAGGTATTGCTGTAAAGATGTATTGATGATAGCCTTCAGTATATAAGTGGTTAGATGTATTGCTGTAATGGTGTACTGATGATAGCCTTCAGTATATAAGTGGTTAGATGTATTGCTGTAAAGATGTACTGATGATAGCCTTCAGTATATAAGTGGTTAGATGTATTGCTGTAAAGATGTACTGATGATAGCCTTCAGTATATAAGTGGTT
>NW_013674240.1:22125-28625 GCF_000517525.1 Limulus polyphemus | reverse complement strand
CAAGACAGGAATAATCATGGGATAAGTTGTTGTTATTGTTTGTTTAGGCACATGTTCATGACAAGACAGGAATAATCATGGGATAAGTTGTTGTTATTGTTTGTTTAGGCACGTGTTGATGACAAGACAGGAATAATCATGGGATAAGTTGTTGTTATTGTTTGTTTAGGCACGTGTTGATGACAAGGCAGGAATAATCATGGGATAAGTTGTTACTGTTTGTTTAGGCACGTGTTGATTTTATCCCATGATTATTCCTGTCTTGTCGTGCCTAAACAAACAATAACAACAACTTATCCCATGATTATTCCTGTCTTGTCATCAACACGTGCCTAAACAAACAATAACAACAACTTATCCCATGATTATTCCTGTCTTGTCATCAACATATATATACAGCCTTCCAGCAGCATAGCACTAAGTCTTATATATACAGCCCTCCAGTAGCATAGCAGTAAATCTAATGGCTTATAACGCTAAAAACGGGGTTTCGATACCAGTGGTGGGCACAGCAAAGATAGCCGATTGTATAGCTTTGTGCTTAACTACAAATAAATAAAATATACATATACATTTACACAAATAATATTAATTGATTTAAATACACATCATAAGAAGAAGACATGCAAACCACACACAGGGTTACTTTAAAATACGAAAAACAATTAAATTGAGTAACTTTCTTATTAGCGTTCCGAAATATTCCAGAATGGTTCAATTGAGCTTGGGCTTGAGTTGAAGCTAAGAAATGGCTCGATCCGACTCTGGGTGTTAGTTATCTTCATAACTGCACAGTGAGCTATCATCCTTATACAGATGTGGTATTTCCTCATAAAATTCTATCAGTTTTGCAATGCAACGTTGTCTCCAAAATACCACACACAACAATACGTTCAATGTTCTCTTAAACACAACGGGTGAAACAAGTCCAAACCAGCTACAACAGGCTCACGTCATGTTACTGCTTCACCACTCCTCACAGCTGGGATGAGAAAGTCACATCCAAAATATTCTCCAGGATTGCAGTAAAATACGGACCTATCCATCCTGACCGAATATGAAATACAAAGATTCATTGTTCCACATGATGGTTTTTATCTTCCTTCACTCTAGCTTCTACGCTCAAGGTATCGTGAGAGTCGAAACGTTGCATTCATGGTTATGATGGGTGGATTATGGGCTGCAGCCCATCAGTAAATTACTGCAGTCATAGACTTTCTCGGTAAAGTCCAGGATGATGGTTTTATCTTCCTTCACTCTAGCTTCTACGCTCAAGGTATCGTGAGAGTCGAAACCTTGCATTCATGGTTATGACGGGTGGATTATGGTCTGCAGTCCATCAGTAAATTACTGCAGTCATAGACTTTCTCGGTAAAGTCCAGGAAGATGGTTTATATCTTCCTTCACTCTAGCTTCTATGTTTGAAGCATCTTGAATAGTCGAAACCTTGCATTCATGGATGTGATGGGTGGATTATGGGCTGCGATCCTACTTCTCTATAAAATTTACGTGGACAGAGGAATAATTTATTTTAGGCTTAGTTGGAATTCCAGATTACCACGTCGAGTTGTCCATCATTCTCTGGTATACATTGCTCAAAGTGAATATGGGCTGAAATATCTTGGACTCTCTTGGCAGCATTGCTTCATCCATTGGCCATTCCTCAACCAGATCAGATGGCTGACTGTGGCAGAAGCTAACCTCTATGAACCCTACGCTGTAGTACACCATAAAATGTACATTAAAGTTCTGTGGGGGCGGTTTAGTGGTCAAATTCTTTTGTTGATTTAGCAAATATAAAATTGCTATTAAAGAACCAAAATATTTAAACACGTCATAATTTGTTCGTTATGCCCCCTACTGGTTCAACAGTAAGTCTGAAGACTTATTACTCTAAAACTAGTTTTCCATACTGGTGGTGAGCACAACACGGATAGCCCATTGTGTAGCATAGCCCATTGTGTAACATAGCCCATTGTGTAACATAGCCCATTGTGTAACATAGCGCAATGTGTAGCTTTGGACTTTTAAAAATAAACAAAATCGTTCGTTATACAACTGTTATCCTAAGAAAATATTTTAAATTTATTACCTTAGATTGTGGTTCGATAATAATTCATAAGAAAAAAATTAATTTGATATGTGGCTAAACAAACAATAACAACTTGGAGAAACTGGGATCATAGCGCTTCCATTAGATTTCTGTGCCTTTTGTCTGCATAAACGGGATCTAAGAAGTCAGATTATCCTTAACGTCTTTTTCAGAAGCTTGTTAACGTCTAGATTACTGTGTGAGACAAGAGGGTGTGTACTCATGACAATTGGAATGGACCAGATCAATTATGTAAGAAGTAATTCCAAGTACATACACATAGAGCTTTCAATAAGCACGTATATAGATAGATTGTAGCGGTGGATAAAGTTAAAAATTGGGTCGAAGATTAATAAGATTACACTTGCGTTAACTTTTATTTCAAGCAATTGCCCAAATGATTAATAAAGTAAGATCTGAGAAAAAAGAATTAAAAATCGGGTCGTTGTAGATCGAAGAGCAACTTTATTGTTCCAAAAGCATTCTATTGACTACTGAAACCTCGTCCCACCAAACAAAATCAAAACTAAGCTCTGTCTGGAAAAGAACAGTCTCGCGTACACGTGTTGCTGTCACGACATATCAGCTCAACCATCGTATACCTCAAGCAACTGGAGATCGAAACTGGTCAATTCGGCGGATGCAGCTCCTCTGAATTTCTTTGCAATCGGACTGTTAAAAGAGGCGCTGGGAATCAACAGTCATCCTCCCACGCCAAATTTATTGTACGAAACCATCATGAAGGATAGGTGTACTTTGAACAAGATAGCCTTACGACGTAGTCTTTTGCTATGGAAACTACGCTGCAGGGTTATTTTCAAGATGCACGATCGTCAGATAGAGCACGACCGGATTTGGCTACATGGACTTGATCGACGTGTTGAAACTCCAAAATTGTTTTAATATAACGTACTTAACCACTATATATAAAATATTCGTTTTCATTCATTACAACAAACTCAGCTATAAACAAAATAGTGTTTCAATGTTTTTCTTCCCTCACTAGCCAGTCTAAGCTATCATTCTAGAAAGTTCAAATAAAAATATGTGGATACATATTGTTGTTATAAGTTCCAGCCAAACACATTGTTCGCTACTAATAAAAAAAAACACAAAGATAACCTTTTCTTAGCTATAACCTATTTCTATGAAATAGTTATTACACCGTGTAATCGTAAGATTAGATAGTATATATATATATATATATCTTACACTTTATAGGTTTAGGGTGAATGTTGATCCTCATGCCCTCAGCATGTACGACTCGTGTTTATGACGTCTTACTGTATGTGGCACCAAGTTGATATGTACGTCGTCTCCACAGTCCAAATGTTTTGAACGTTCAGCCAACATAAGCCACTTAATATGCTCCGAAAGACTGTGTTATACGAAGAAAACATTGATATGCTGTCGAGTGTACGTAACCTTGACATTACGATGATGACTGGTATATTCATATATTTAAATATCTATTAATTTTACAGCATTACAAACACCGATACAAGTTAATAGAAGAACATATATTTTCCTCCTGTTTCAAATGATCTCGTGATCCACAAGTTAATATAACGAGATTAAGATTTACAAAACATTGAGTAGTATTTGTTTCCTTACCTCTGCGAATTATTTCTCTTGTACAAATTATACTGGCATCCTGCTATGCCTATTTATTCTGTTGCTTAAATATTGTTCGTATATATACAGCCTTCCAGTAGCATAGCAGTAAGTCTTATATATATATACAGCCTTCCAGTAGCATAGCACTAAGTCTTATACATACAGCTCTCCAGCAGCATAGCAGTAAGTCTTATATATGACTAATCACTCATAAAAACAGCCATTGATTTTAAGTTATAAATGGAAGTTTTTGATATTTTGGTTTGCGATCCTTCAGTAGACCCGGCATAGCCAGGTGGTTATAGCGCTCGACTCGTAATCTGAGGGTCGCGGGTTCGAATCCCCGTCCCACCAAACATGCTCGCCCTTTTAGTCGTGGAGGCGTTGTAATGTGACGGTCAATCCCACTATTCGTTGGTAAAAGAGTAGCCCAAGAGTTGGCGGTGGGTGAGGGTGACTAGCTCTAGTCTTACACTGCTAAATTAGGGACGGCTAGCGCAGATAGCCCTCGTGTAGCTTTGCGCGAAATTCAAAAAATAAACAAATAAACTGATCCTTCCTTAACTTGAACTGACGATACTAAATTTATTACAATGTCACATTAGGTCAGAAGGTTCTCTTTCGCAACCACAGCTTTCACTTTGCACACGAGGGTGATTTTTCCAGTTAGCTTGAAGTGTGGTTTTGGAGACTGCAGTTGTCCTAAATACCCTAATGCAAAACTTATTGTGCTGCCATCGAGAACAATGAAGGCATTCTTGTTCAAAATATCGTGACCTATGTTTAAAAATCTTGCTATGCGAATTTCCTTTCTTGGAAAGAACTGCTCCATATATATATTTCCAGCCATAAGTCTAGCAGTGACGATATTACACTGTTGAATGGAGAGACAGGTGAAATCTCTTTTATATAATCGTCCGTTCATTACTTTGATGTTGTGGTCAAAATCATAATGATTAGGTGGATTCTATCTAATAACCAGAAAAAAGGTGCTATAAATATCTCGGAAGATGAGCGAATGAGCCCAAAAGAAGCTTAGTATACTTGTATCTAGCAAATATATTATGGTCATATTGTGGTAGAAGGAGACAGACCAAGATATCATTCATTAAGTATGACTGACCATCCGGTGTTTCAAAAGAATTATCCCCGAAAAAAATGTTTTCATAGGACTTACCTATTTTTCTTTAAAGTGAGTCAAAAGATTGTTCAGTAAGATATATTTATTTTGCAGTTGTACAAGATAGATTTAATAATTCTTCCACGAAGTTTGGCAAACGTGTAAGTCCAATATTTATATATATTGTAGTCTCAATATAACTGTTTCAGCAGAAAGTTTAAGGGTTTCGTCTGACTGTAAATCGTAACTGAAAAGTGAACCTTTTGGCTCGAAATTCTATTACCACCCGAGAGACTTCTTATTCCTTATTAGAGCTTTAGACTGAAGCAAATGAACGGCCTTAACTGTTACCTCTCTAAATCCACTTAACAGCTTATAACAGAGTAAGTGGATTTGTTAATCCAGTAAGTTTCTCATGGTCCCACTCCTTACTTTCAAACGTCACGAGTTTTAAGTAATCTATTTTATGAATTTTATGAAGTAATCTATTTAATATGGATATGAATGTACTGTCTGTAGGTGTAGCTAACTGAAAGATTCAAAAACATTTCTATGTTTAAAGATGTATTTGTAAAAATCTTACTGCTGGCCATAACTCTTAGCTTAAGCTCATAAATGACAAATCACGCGCTTGAAATCTGCCTTATTGAAGCGTATCATTTGTTCGTGTATTTCAGTAATGTTTGAAAAATATGGCGTTACTAATTCTGGTTCTTCAGCTATGAACTTAATAATGAAATATATATTTTCTTCTTTTCTGACTGAAGTTAATTTATTCCATTAACGTCACTCTCTTTATATATATTTGTTTTGTTGTTAAGCACAAAGTTACACAATGGGCTGTTTGTGCTGTGCTCCCTACGGGTATCGAAACCCGGTTTTTAGCATTATAAGCCTTCCGACTTACCGCTGAATCAGTGGATGGCGTACATCTACGTAATTAATTAATGATAAAAACTGCCGGAAATATTACAGCAGAGGCCTACGCTTCAGAACACGTGTCTCGCACGAGTAGAAACACGTCCTGATTTGCAGGGATAAAAGCTACCATAAATAAACACTTTCAGTTTCTTTTGCGAGCTTACACCACATTCAAGCTCCAAGTAGAGCCGATTAAGTAGGGAAAATAGCTGACCTATATTCAAGCTGATTTAAAAGTTTGTTTGCTAATGGCAAAATTGCCATTCTTAACTTTAATGCAGAGTTATAGTATTTTTATACTTGTAGTGATATTTATCTTGGCTTCTTAGTTCTGTATCTCATGTACTAAATTTTATTTTTTCTTTAAAACAATAGTGTCACGTCGATAACGAATTCGGGCTTCTTTAAAAGGTCACCTATTATGGGCGTTGGAACACAGGTCTATAGGCGCCCAGGACAGGGCGTGGCCCAGTGGTTATAGTGCTGGACTCAGGATTATTATTTTTATTTCGAAGTTTAAATCCCTCTATTTGGTCTGGGAAGACTATCTCAAGAGTTGGCGTTGGGTGGTATTAACTAGATGTCTTCCCTCTAGTGTACAAAATTAGAAACTCTTACTGCAGAGACCTGTCGTATAAAGGTATAAGCGAAATTCAATAAACAGATTATAAACAGCCCCTGCTCGTAACCCAGTGTTAAAATATATTAATATTTATACATTTACTAATTTATATTCACGTGCAATTATCG
>NW_013674240.1:19527-21125 GCF_000517525.1 Limulus polyphemus | reverse complement strand
CCTTGTCATCAACACGCGCCTAAACAAACAATAACAACAACTTATCCCATGATTATTCCTGTCTTGTCATCAACACGTGCCTAAACAAACAATAACAACAACTTATCCCATGATTATTTCTGTCTTGTCATCAACATGTGCCTAAACAAACAATAACAACAACGTATCCCATGATTATTCCTGTCTTGTCATCAACATGTGCCTAAACAAACAATAACAACAACGTATCCCATGATTATTCCTGTCTTGTCATCAACACGTGCCTAAACAAACAATAACAACTTATCCCATGATTATTCCTGTCGTGTCATCAACACGTGCCTAAACAAACAATAACAACAACTTATCCCATGATTATTCCTGCCTTGTCATGAACATGTTCCTAAACAAACAATAACAATAACTTATCCCATGATTATTCCTGTCTTGTCATCAACATGTTCCTAAACAAACAATAACAACAACTTATCCCATGATTATTCCTGCCTTGTCATCAACACGTGCCTAAACAAACAATAACAACAACTTATCCCATGATTATTCCTGCCTTGTCATGAACATGTTCCTAAACAAACAATAACAACTTATCCCATGATTATTCCTGTCGTGTCTTCAACATGTTCCTAAACAAACAATAACAACAACTTATCCCATGATTATTCCTGTCTTGTCATCAACATGTTCCTAAACAAACAATAACAACAACTTATCCCATGATTATTCCTGTCTTGTCATCAACACGTGCCTAAACAAACAATAACAACAACTTATCCCATGATTATTCCTGCCTTGTCATCAAAAGATTTAATCTAATCTTATGACAAAAAAAACGTGTGTAGTTAAGTTTTTCTTGATATTATCGTGTTTATACTCTTTCCAAAAGCCAATTTAAAATATTACATTTAGTGAACTTTCTCGTAATTCAAATCGTCCTTTATATGACAGTCGATCTTTATATAACAAAAAATATATATTCCTATATGTCAAAATATTATTAAACCCAACAAACAAAGCTGCACGGGTATCGAAACACAAATTTTATAATTGTAAGCTCTCAGGCTTAACGCTGAGCCACCACCAAGAGACACAAACGAACGACTAGCTTGTTTGATTTGAATTTCGCGCAAAGCTACACGAGGGCTATCTGCGTTAGCCGTCCCTAATTTAGCAGTGAAAGACTAGAGGGAAGGCAGCTAGTCATCACCACCCACCGCCAACTCTTAGGCTACTCTTTTACAAACGAATAGTGGGATTGACCATCACATTGTAACGCCCCCACGGCTGATAGGGTGAGCATGTTTGGTGTAACGGGAATTCGAACGACTAGCACTGTATTATAACTGAAACAAACAAAATAAGCTATATCAGTTCTTCCTGTCACGGGTATCGAAACCCAATTTTTATCATTTCAAGCTCTCAGAATTACCAAGAGACACAATCAAACGGTCTCCCCGGTGGAACAGCGGTAAGTCTTCGGAATTACAACGATAAAATCAGGGGTTCGATTCCCCTCAGTAGACACAGCAGATGACCCAGTGTGGCTTTCCTATAAGAAAACACACACACACACACACACAAACGAATACACACACACACAC
>NW_013674240.1:15279-19058 GCF_000517525.1 Limulus polyphemus | reverse complement strand
TAAGAAACAACACACACACACACACACACACACACACACACACACACAAACGAATGACTAGCGCTTTAATATAACTGAAACATAAAAATCGTCAGGAAGCGAAAATAAAAAATTCAGTTTAATATTGTACATTTCTTCAAACCCTCACCACGACCCCCTTCAGTCAGCGTTAAGTTTAATCAAAGCTACACAATAGGCTATCTGAGTGTGTGTGTTTTGTTATAGCAAAACCACATCGGGCTATCTGCTGTGTCCACCGAACCCCTGATTTTAGCGTTTTAACTCTGTAGGCTTACCACTGCCATACCGGTGGACGGCTATTTACGTTCTGTCCCCCTGCGGGGAATAAACCCCGGATTTTAGTGTTGTAGATCTTAAACTTACTGCCGACTCACTCAAATTTTGAAATAATTTTTTTGTTAATCGTAATTATTATCACCTCCAAAAACACTATCTTACAGAATTAGATATAAGAAACGCTCTTACTCAATGAAAAAGGCCATTTTCTGTATATACAAACATATATTTAAAGCTAATTTTTTTACTGATTTTACCATTAACGACCCTTGTTTTTTGGTTCACGTGGTGGTTCTAAAAGCTAAGTAGACATTTTTGTAGGAAGAACAATTTTGGGGTAGAGTTTAGACAATCTAAACCAGATATCAATATTCTTGAAGGGTTTTTTTTTTCTTTCTTTTCCAAAGCTGTATACACACGCTGATTATATTTCATTGGGTCTTTTTTCTCTCTTCTTCTTCCGAATTGTTCCTTCAGTTTTTTTTTTAATTCTGTTTAATTATAGTTATCTGCTGTTTATGAGTGATTGCTGGAAGAGCTGCCGTATTTTCACCACTTGTATCTTTATATATCAAAACGAACACATTCTAATCTGTTTTCTTATTAGACATCTTAAGTTACTGCTTCTATAAGAACAAAAACGGACGAAAAAGAACATATATGTGTGTTGTTTTAGTGTAGATTTAGACAGAGTAAGTATGTTTCAAAACTGTAATGGATTGTGACTGCAGTTACAGTCCATTAAAGTTGTAAGTGTGCGTTCATAAAAGTTACAGTAACCCGAAAAAACGTAACTCGAAATCTCTATTTGAAAGTACTTACGTCTGTATATATGTAATTTAAGTAACTAACCTTAGCTATTTTTTTTATTACTATCCAGATTTGTATCGACATTTAAATGAGATGGGTTGAACAACTGATGTATTTTCTGTTTATACCCTCTCTATGAGGGTTGATTAATAAAGAAAAAAACAACTTACGTTTGTAGAAGTCAGCAAGAACAACTGATGTATTTTCTGTTTATACCCTCTCTATGAGGGTTGATTAATAAAGAAAAAAAAAAACTTACGTTTGTAGAAGTCAGCAAAAGCTACACAATGAGATATCTGTGCTCTAGCCACGACGGGTATCGGAACCAGATTTTTAGCGTCGTAAGCCACTGGAGGGCTAATAAATAAAATCTAAGAGTTGACATAACAGCCCACGTGGAATCCCAGAATATAAATTAGGCATTCTGAATAATCACCCCCTTTTATAATCGTTAGTGCGATGAGTGAAACAAACAGTTTCGTGGCCCCCCTAGTGGCACAGCGGCATGTCTCTGCCTACGTTTATTTTTCCTTATTCTTTTGCTTTGGGTCTTACATCAAAAACAAGAAATTCTGAGATTAATATATAATATTAATATGTATAGTTTTATGTGTAAAACGTTTGTATTCTTGTAAAATGAAAAAGAAATCGCTTTGTCAGAAGAGTAAAACTAGTAATCCTCACGTTATTTTATTTTGATTCTCTCTTTTGTTTTTGTTTTAAATTCGTTTGAAGAGAAAGATTGTGGAATTTTATAATATTACTGCCACCTGGAGTGTTGGCTGAAAAGTTGAATTCTATATCTGTTTGGTAATTTCAGTTACGATAATTATAACCGTGTAGTTGTATCGATCTAAAGTACTAAGGTGCAATAAAAGTTCAGAATGTCAACAGAGTCTACGACAATACAAATATCTGAAGTAAAGATATGGAAGAATTACGAAAGCCTAACAAAAAATATTTCATTTCTTGCTTTAGTTTTTTTTTTTTTTTATTAGAAAATTGAGAAATACAAAACTGTTTATAACTTGAGTCAAACGTAGGACGTAACGTAATTTATAAACAAAAAGTTTGTAGTTAAACGCAAAGCTGCACAATGGACTATCTGTGCTCTGCTCACCAAAGGTATCGAAACCTAGTTTCTAGCGTTGTAAGTCCGCAGACACACCGCTGTGCCACTAGGGGGCCCACAAAGCTACGCAATGGACTACCTGTGCTCTGCTCACCAAAGGTATCGAAACCTGGTTTCTAGCGTTGCAAGTCCGCAGACATACCGCTGTGCCACTAGGGGGCCCACAAAGCTGTTTGAAAACGGTTCTTGATACCCGTGGTGGGCAGAGCATAGACAGCCCATTGTGTAGTTGTTTGTTTAACTACAAACAAACAAACAGCTTTGTGGGGCTCCTAGTGGCACAGCGGTGTGTCTGCAGACTTACAACGCTAGAAACCATGTTTCAATACCCGTGGTGGGCAGAGCACAGACAGCCCATTGTGTAGCTTTGTGTTTAACTACAAACAAACAAACAAAAAACCGTTAACACCAAAAGCAAATAAAAATCTCACTCTGCATTTTGGGGCCATGAGGGCATTATAAGAGTGACAGTTAAATCCCACTATTCAGTGTTAATTAGCCGCCTTCCCCTCTAGTCTATCACTTCAAAATTGGGGACGGCTAGAGCAGATAGCCCTTGTTTAGCTATGCGCGAAATTCAATAGTCAAACACGTGTCACTGTAACAACTCGGATAATTCTAATATCATTCAAATACTAACTTACCCTAAGTGCTTACCCTATTGTAACTTACCCTAAGTGCATATATATATTTTTTCAATATCACCGAAAGCTTTGTTTTTTGTCTAATAGTTCTTGGTAAGTCATTTTAAAGATTAAACTCAACTATCTCATCTTTTTCCATTTATTGTTTGGTTAAAAACTACGACGAATACTTATGTCAAAAAATATAAGTATATTCCAAAAAGTTTCGTTAAAGTAACAGGAGTTGTACATCAAAGAAATTACTTACCTCAAATTACACAATAGAATACACGATTATCACCGACTTTTCAATGGCTATAAACAGCTGCTATAGTTTTTACGTGTTTCTGTCTTTTAATCTTTAAAATATAAAAAAATAACCCAAAGAAAAGCAATTTCCCACCGATTTCTGACAATCTTAAAGCTAACGACCATGAAATATGGTACCTGTTTTCAACACCGAGTCGTCTTTTGTCTGCTTAGAAACGCAAATGTACGAGTTAGCTGTAGTTTGGGTTTAATCTGCGCATGTCGGAGCTCGTGAAAACCATACAGGAAGATGTGATATACGAGCCAAAGGTGAGAAACGTTGCGTTAAAATAAAATAAAAAAGCCAGTAGTTATATATTCTAGTTTTCTGGAAAACTCGAATGTAACCTGAACACAAAACAAACTGAACATGCCACCGTCTAGGGCTTTTTAATTACCAAGTGGAAACAGTATTCAGTAATTTAAATTAATAACGTGAGAGGCCCTTTATCTTTCAAACATTAAAGAGCGGGATAGTCTAGTGAGGCAAGGCACAGGAATGATATTATTGGTTTATTTTTAGAGTCCCCCGGTTGGAGAGCGGTAAGTTTACGGATTTACAACGCTAAAATCAGCGGTTCGATTCCCCTCGGTGGGCACAGCAGATA
>NW_013674240.1:10792-14382 GCF_000517525.1 Limulus polyphemus | reverse complement strand
ACGACTGAAAGGGCGAACATGTTTGGTGTGACGGGGATTCGAACCCGCGATCCGCAGATTGCGAGTCGAGTACCCTAATCACCAGGCCATGCCGGGCCAACTTCGAATTCAATAAGTAAATTAGATAAAACTTTAAGCTACTAGTGTCGCCATCTATCGACCTATGTATGCGGTAATATCAGTTCTACTTGCCACAAAGAACAAAAATCTTATTTACTGCGTAATAACTGACCAATTTACGAACGTTAGTGTAGGTGTTAGAGCGAAATGGATGTTCTTTTGAAAACAGAAATGGTTGAAAACTTTCATCTAAATCACATGTGGTAGCATTTCCACTGGAAACGTATCTGTATTGGATATTCTAGCTTAATAAAAAACTGTATTAGTGGATCACAATGATTTTTAACTTGTTATAAAATGATATTGAGTAAATCACAATGATTTTAACTTGTTATAAAATGATATTGAGTGGATCACAATGATTTTTAACTTGTTAACCACTCAATATCATTTTATCCACTCAATATCATTTTATAACAAGTTAGAAAACATTGTGATTCATAGTCATACATTCAAATAAGATAAACATTCTTACAGTACTACGAAACAGAGACAAACAATTAATAACCCTTTTTTCCTACTTTATAAAGTTTTCACGGCTGACTGAAGGATGAAACCATTTTCAACGAAAACGACAAACAGCTTCGGATAAATGTTTATATTTAACACTAGCTGGGGTACACGTCCCCTGGACGGAAATTATGTAAGTTCATGATTAATGAAAGGTTATCTTAGGACATGAAAAGCTACTTCCCTTATATGTAATTGTAAAAAAAAAACGCCCATAAAAACTGGAAAACACAAAATGTGAAACCGCAAGTTTGCATGTATCTCCCCATGGATCCAACAAACCTTCATTCAAAGGAGGTGAGGTAGTGATAAAAAAACCCACAAAAACGCCCATAAAAACAGCAAAACTGAAAAATGTTATGCACCCCCCCCCCACACGGATGGTGAAAAAACACAAAAACGCCCATAAAAACAGCAGAAAGCAAAATATGAAACTGAAAATGTTTTATGTACCCCCCGCATGGACCTAATCCCCACTCTGCGAAGTAGTTACATGGACATACAACAGACAGTACTATTATATTTATATACACGACACACACTACTATTATATTTATATAGACAACACACAGTACTATTATATTTATATACACGACACACACTACTATTATATTTATATAGACAACACACAGTACTATTATATTTATATAGACAACAGACAGTACTATTATATTTATATAGACAACACACGGTACTATTATATTTATATAGACAACGGACAGTACTATTATATTTATATAGACAACGGACAGTACTATTATATTTATATAGACAACAGACAGTACTATTATATTTATATAGACAACGGACAGTACTATTATATTTATATAGACAACAGCTTAATTTATAAGTACGACGCAAAGTTTATCTTCTTTTATGTTACTCACTTTTCAAAGACTATATATGATTTAAAAGCTTTAAATTCGATTCCTTGGATTTCATAAATATGTTAAAAATATCATTTGAGATATATATTCTTAGTCTCTCACAAGTCACTGCCGAAAAAAAGCTTTTCGTTCAGTACCGGAGGTCGTCAACGGGACTGGACGATGAGTCGGTTTATCAGAAACGCTATTAATACATGTGCAGTAAAATCATTTCTATATTACAGTTTAAAATATTATAATCCAGAAAGCCTAATACGTGTAATTTTGGAAGAGTTTGTATTGTTCTACCCTTGGTTGTCGTTTTACAGTCTAGAATTTTAAATTATATATAAAACTGAGGTTATTGTAACCTACTACTTTCCATCATTGTTATTGATGAACACTAACATTTCTCACTGAAATAAACCTTAAACTGTTAAAAAATGTTATTTTGTAACCATGGTAATATGGCTTTTATATATATATATATATAATTTTACAACCTCCAATAAAATCACGGGTTTATCCATAATATTTCTCACCTAGTTAAACATTTCAACCACGTGTTCAAGTTTAAAATAATTATGATCTTATTGTGTTCTCCATAAAGAATATTTAGTCAACTTTTAAATTAACAAATCTTGACAGCATCAACCGCTCTTTCCTTTATTTATCTATTTTTAAACGCAGAACTGATCAATGGGCTATCTTCGCTGAGTCCACTGCAGGATCGAACCCCAAACATTTAGTTTGGTTTATTTGTTTTGCATTTCGTGCAAAGCTACTCGAGGGCTAACTGCGCTAGCCATCCGTAATTTAGCAGTGATAGACTAGAGAGAGGGCAGCTAGTCAACATCACCCACCGCCAACTCTTGGGCTCCTCTTTTACCATCGAATAGTGGGCTTGACCATAACATTATAACGCCCCCACGGCTGAAAGGGCGAGCACGTTTGTTGGGACGGGGATTCGAACCCACGACCCGCAGATTATAATTTTTGTCAAATAATGATTTAGGTTTATACACCTAGAAATGTTCCACTCTTATAAGATATTACGTTATCGATGTTTTGTGATACTAATTCGTTCTGTACGCATGCGTGTATGTGTACTTACAACACACCACAGCAACGTTACAAACCATACCTACATCGCCATAGTAACGAAGAATAAAATCTATCGTCTATCCCACACACCTCATCGCTCTCTTACAGATTACAAATCTTATTTATTAACGCTATGAGCATGACCACGTTAATAAGTTCTTATTTCATAATAAGTCCGATTTAAGATCGATGAAAACAGTTTTTTGATATATATAAATCTTCGCAATTAACCTGATCTAATAATTTCTTCTCTAAGTTTTCTTTTTTAAAGAACACATCTATATGAATATAATGTTACTCTCTGTTCTCTCTCTAAATATAATAGTACTGTGTGTTGTCTATATAAATATAATTGTAATGTCCGTTGTCTATATAAATATAATAGTACTGTCATCAGTTGGAAAAGGATTACCGAGAACTTAAGATACAAGCAGGAATAGGATTTAACAACTATGAAATCCCCACTTAATGTAACTTATGATACAAAATTATATCTTTTTATTTCTGTTAACGAAAAATTAGCTTTATGACTTGTATACATGTACCTAATTTTCTGTATTTGGAGTATCCTATGTTTGATAAGACAGGCGGAAGGAAAATGTAATAAATATGATGCAGAAGGGACTACCCATTTGAGATATCTCTTAACTGTGTATATATCATTCTTGGGCCGGGCATGGCCTAAGGTTAGCATGCCTGAACTGTGAATCTCTTGTTGTGTAACTTTGTTGTTAAAAGACAGAAAATCGCTACGCTTTTTGGGACTGTGAGTGCAGTATAACAGTGACGATCAAATCCCACTATTTGGTCATACAGGAGTGCCCTAAAAGTTGGCGTAGGGTACTGCTGACTATCTTCCTTCTTATCTACGAAGAGCTTGTGCAATTTTGCATAAAAAAATTTAAAAATAAGCGTGTGTGTGTGTTTTTTATAGCGAAGCCACATCCGGCTATCTGCTGTGCCCACCGAGGGGAATCGAACCGCTGATTT
>NW_013674240.1:6942-10711 GCF_000517525.1 Limulus polyphemus | reverse complement strand
GTACTGTCCGTTGTCTATATAAATATAATAGTACTGTCCGTTGTCTATATAAATATAATAGTACGGTGTGTTGTCTATATAAATATAATAGTACAGTCTTTTGTCTATATAAATATAATAGTCCTGTCTGTTGTCTATATAAGTATAATAGTGCTGTCTGTTGTCTATATAAATATAATAGTACGGTGTGTTGTCTATATATAAATATAATAGTACTGTATGTTGTCTATATAAATATAATAGTACTGTCTGTTGTCTATATAAATATAATAGTACTGTCTGTTGCCTATATAAATATAATAGTCCTGTCTTTTGTCTATATAAATATAATAGTCCTGTCTGTTGCCTATATAAATATAATATTACTGTCTGTTGTCTATATAAATATAATATTACTGTCTGTTGTCTATATAAATATAATAGTACGGTGTGTTGTCTATATATAAATATAATAGTACGGTGTGTTGTCTATATAAATATAATAGTCCTGTCTGTTGCCTATATAAATATAATAGTCTTGTCTTTTGTCTATATAAATATAATAGTCCTGCCTGTTGCCTATATAAATATAATATTACTGTCTGTTGTATGTTCATGTAGATACTTCGCAGAGTGGGTATGGATCTTCACCAAAATTGGTATGGAGGTTCATTTTTTCCATGCGGGGGTACCTACAAATTTCTCGAGGACTATCCGTCCCTAAAACTTTGAAATGAAAGATAAGAGAGAAGGCAGCTGGTTTTTTTTTTGTTGTTGTTGTTACTGCTGCTGTTGTTGCTATTGATGAATTTCGCGCAAAGTTGCTCGAGGGCTATCTGCGTTAGCCGTCTTTAATTTTGAAACGATAAGCTGGGGGGGGGGGGAGGCAGCTAGACAGCAGCAACCACTGCCAAATCTTATCCAATCGAAGACCGGGATTTTACTGTCACTGTTAAAATGCACCTGCAGCCTCAAAGTGTGGAACGTGATATTGTGTTAACGGTCCGCGAACCATGAATTCTCGGATTCGCAGCACGAGTTATTTAAAAAAAGAACAGTTTCAAATAATTTGCACAATCCTAAATTGATAATGGAACGAGGAACAATTATTGTTATGACACAAACAACCGTTGTTGTTTGTTTGGAAATATTTGTGACATCTTCATCGAGATTCGAACCATGTTTTGGACAATGGAGGGTCAGGTTCAGCGTAGACCTCTTCCTCCCTCTGTTTGGAAATGTTTTGGGTTTATTTGTTTGTTTTGATTTTTTCGCAAAGCTACACGAGGGCTATTTGCGTTAGCCGTCACTAATTTAGCAGTGAAAGACTAAAGGGAAGACAGCTAGTCATTACCCCCGCCCCCGCGAACTCTTGAACTATTATTTTACCAACGAATAGTGGGAATTGACCATCACATTATAACGCTCCCACGGCTGAAAGGACGAGCATATTTGGTGAGACGGGGGTACTCGAACCCGCGACCCTCAGACAGCGAGTCCAGCGCCCTGACCACCTGGCCATACTCTTGGGCTACTCTTTTACCAGCGGATAGTATGATTGACCATTACATTATAACGCCCCCGCGGCTGAAAGGGGAAGCGTGTTCAAGCGCCCTAACCACCTGGCCATGCTGCCGGCCAATGGCTTGGGTTTGGTATATATATTTTATCTTTTTATTTACTGACATACCAACCTCGACATACATATTTCCAATGAAACTGGCAGTATCTTTATGTAACCTGCATACAAACGAGTATGTTAGTTTGAAAAATTTGACGATTTAAGCAACAAAAATTATAAGTATTTCAATTCATCGTTTCTTGTGGCTATCGTTCGTTTTTATTAGTTTATTACGTAGTTGTCGGACCTTCTACTATAAATATTTAGAAACTGCGTCTGTTGTATAATAAAACAAGCCCTGGTGGCAAAGGTTGTCGATTCGCAATCTCCGGTTTGCAGGATCGAAACCCGTCGCCGAATATGCTCGCCCTTTGTCATGGGAAGCGTTATAATGTGACGGTCAATCCCACTGTTCGTTCTTTTGTTTGCTTTGATAAATCTCGCACAAAGCAACTCCAGCCGTCCCTAATTATGAAGAGATAGACTATAGGGAAGGCCTGTCAAAACCACCCACCGCAAATTCAGTCTTGGGCTACTCTTACCAATGAATAGTGGAATTGACCGTCACGTTATAACGCCCCCTACGACTGAAAGGGCGAGCATGATTCGAACTCGCGACCCGCAGATTGCGAGCCGAGTACCCTAATTAACAGGCCATACCAGAGCCTCTCATTATTCGTTGGTAGAGTAGCACAATAACCGGCAGTTGGTAGCACTAACAAGCTTCGTGGCGAGGCCTAATGGTTGGCGTACAGGCTGGGGATAAAAGGGCCCGGGGTTCGAGGCATGACACCGCTGAACACACTCCACACTCTTAGCTGTGGGCGCGTTATAAAACTGGCAATAAACCTCCTTATTTGGTTCAAAGCCCTGGCTACTAATTGGCTACCTTCCCTGTGGTCAGTAAAATCAAATACACTTTTTTCTTATGGTCACAGGTCACGGAACCTTGGATACATATTCAGGCACACTTACAAGGCTAAAACAACATAAAACAGACAATTCATTATCTAGCACAGTAGTATTAATTTACATTTACCTAAAACTTACAATTTTGTCTCCTTCAAAAAAAAACACTGTTTACATTTCCCGTAGACAGCTTGATATAACTCTTAAGATGTTTATTAACGGTAGTTTATAAAACGAAAAAAAAAAAAAACGATTAATTTCCGAAGTAATTTTCTTTGTCTTTTTTTTTCTGCTTTTTGAATTTCAGGGTTCACTGTTCTTAATTGTTAAGGAATTTTTATCTCTATATGCTATCTCAATAAATGCAAATATATATATATATATATATATACGTTCTTAGTAACGATGGACTCAAACTTATTTACGAGAGATAAAGAAAATGAGATATATATAAAAAACAAAAATGTGTAAAAGAAGTCATTCATTTTCATTACTTGTAGGCGGTGAGTTGGGCTAATCTAACAGTTAAACACCTTGCGCGAAATTATGAAATAAACCAAACATTTAAATGCTTCTTCATTATCCGAGTTTGAGAGTGTCAAATCCTTGTATAATCGAGTAATTTTATAAACGAAATAAAAAAAAAAGATTTTGTAAACGCGGATAAAATTTAAGCTGAAAATCCTAACAGTTACGAGTCTCTTAACGTTAATACCTTTACGACTAAAATTACATCTTAATCCCGGGGTGAATCGTGCTAAACTCTGAAGTGTCAGAAACAAAAACAACAAACATCTTAAGTGTGTTCTCTTCTACGTTATCAGAAAACTGATACAATAATACTGTGGAAATTATAACAAACGGTACAGAGTTAACAATTGTAACAAACGGTACAGAGTAAAAATTGTAACAAACGGTACAGAGTTAAAAATTATATCAAACGGTACAAAGTGTTAAAATTATATAAAGTGTACACATGCTTTTAGTTATTTCTCCGATTTTCAGTCGCAGAAAATTTCGTATCTGTAAGTTCGACTGGTCTTGAGCGCTGTCCAGTAGTTTGCATGCCGGACTGGTAAGTTTGACTGGTCTTGAGCGCTGTCCAGTAGTTTGACTGGTCTTGAGTGCTGTCCAGCAGTTTGACTGGTCTTGAGCGCTGTCCAGTAGTTTGCATGCCGGACTGGTAAGTTTGACTGGTCTTGAGTTTGACTGGTCTTGAGCGCTGTCCAGTAGTTTGCATGCCGGACTGGTAAGTTTGAC
>NW_013674240.1:4563-6092 GCF_000517525.1 Limulus polyphemus | reverse complement strand
GGACTGGTAAGTTTGACTGGTCTTGAGCGCTGTCCAGTAGTTTGCATGCCGGACTGGTAAGTTTGACTGGTCTTGAGCGCTGTCCAGTACTTTGCATGCCGGACTGTGGGGCTAATGTTCCATATTTTCTTCAGCATGAATATTTTTGCCAAACATTACATAAAACGATACCTTCGACTTCTGTAATACTTAGTTCACACTTGTGTTTTGACCGATTACATAAGTGTCATTCTGCCGTTTCCATGTGTATTTCTGGTGAATCTGGTCACGTGAACCAGGTCAATGTACTTCTGATTTACCACGTTCTATTGCCAAGTTTTTACTATCCATTTCCTTTACGCTTTAATAAATTTTGATATTTTGTTGTAGTTATGTTGCAGAAAATACACAAAAATATTTAAAACATTACGTTAAATACTAACTAGATAGAACAATAGTTACTTCTTTTATGTTAAGTAGTAAATGAGCTGGAAATTTTGTATACTAATTCCTTGAGCACGTAGCACTCCTAGCGGAAACCTAACGAACGTTTTATCATAAGCCATAAATATAGTAATATTTCATATTTTTACTTAAATTTCTGGCTTGTTTATTTTTTGGTGAATTTCTCGCAAAGCTACTCGAGAGCTATCTGCTATAGCAGTTCCGATTTTGAAGTAATAAACTGATGGAAAGCAGCTAGTCAACACCACCCACCGCCAACTCGTGAACTTCTCCAACTGAATAGTTGATTTGGCCGTCACCCCTATAACTCAACCACGAAGTATGGAGAACTATTTTTTTTAAATCTGATAGTCAACAAACCATCAGAATTATTAATAAACAATCGACTGAATAAACACTATATCATTTGGTTCTGTTATCACCGAAATGATTCATATTCTAAATCTGTCTGTACAAGAATCCATATACCACGTCCTGGAGCGCTAAAATAATAATTCGCATTTTTTTCGATTTTTTTAAAATCTTTACTCTACATCGATTTCTTTTCACTATACACAAAAATTACACAAAAAACTGAGATTGTTTTACCACCAGATCTTTATTTTCTTGATCAACCTCATTATACAGAAATAAAATGGTTTCTTTGGCGACTATATTTGGTCTACATTGAATTAACATGCTATGACTGATGCCACCTACAGGCACTTGAGATATTCATCTAATGTGTTACAATAACCAACTTAAATTACTATTTAAAAAAAGTTTTAAAAGGTACAACTTAAAACTCATGACAGCATACTAATAAAACTTGTTACAAATATCAGTATAAAACTAGTTCCTATTTTTCTTAAATATACAACTTAACATCACTATACATATAAAGTAAGACACATTCGATGCTTCCTGAAGTGTGAACACATTATATCAATATTTTTAAACAATATGTACGATATCATGAAACAGATATGTTGCTTTTTCAACATAGCGCCACCTATCGTATGTCTTAATTACAAAAAAAAGTTTTATTTAACACAACAACCTTTAAAAATAACTCCTTTATTTTCACTCACTTTTCCTTCTTTACT
>NW_013674240.1:0-3738 GCF_000517525.1 Limulus polyphemus | reverse complement strand
ATGGCATTTCAATTTTGAGAAAATTAATACGATAATTCTAAAAGTCAACTAACACTTACGCCATGTTTATTAAATCTGTAAAAATGTGAGTAAAGAGCCATCTATGTTTACTTATGTGAAGTAAAACCTTCATCAAAAGTCTTGTTTCTTTCAGATGACATTAATAAGCTATTAAACCTTATTTCTGTCACCAAAAATGTTTTATTTACTAAAGAAAAATGCTTCATTAGCGGCATGCTAAAGTTAAATCTCATTGTACATGGAAATATTATATATATGTACAGCTTAAGCTGTACATATATATAATATTTCCATGTACAATGAATTTAACTTTAGCATGCCGCTAATGAAGCATTTCTTTAGTAAATAAAACATTTTTGGTGACAGAAATAAGGTTTAATAGCTTATTAATGTCATCTGAAAGAAACAAGACTTTTGATGAAGGTTTTACTTCACATAAGTAAACATAGATGGCTCTTTACTCACATGTTTACAGATTTAATAAACATGGCGTAAGTGTTAGTTGACTTTTAGAATATCGTATTAATTTTCTCAAAATTGAAATGCCATTTCGGCAACCAGTGAAAATTTCTGCATCTCATGTTAAAACTTAATTCATATTTTTTATTATTAGAAATTTCCGTTAAGAGTAAGTTAGTATCAAAAACAGTATAACAGGCCTTTTCTGTCCATTTTTTCCATACAATTACTTGCAACTGGAATAAAAAAAAATGAGTTCCTAAACTAAACTACATTTTAACCTGAAAAACGACACACTGCATCGAAATATACTGTTGATATATATGCGTATATAGCTATAAGCACACACACACACGACTTGCATTGAGTTAAAATGTTTCAGTGATTTGTTTTTATCAACACTAACTCAATAACCAGCTCAATAACCTTGTATTCTTACTTTTTATCACATAAAATCTTAAATTATCAAAAATAAATAAAATACTAACTCTCGTTATTATTTGAATACACCAATTACGAGTTTCACTCAGGAACGGGGAACCATAAGTCACTAATTGACTCATTTCTGCTTACGTTTATTAAAAAAAAAAAAACTTTTTAAGGGAGATAGTTAAGCCTTGAAATACTAAAACTATAAAAAACCAAAGGCTAACAAATTAAAACAAAATTCACATAATATTATAATAAAAACATATGGCAAGCTGATCTAACATCAGAGTCGTACGTTCATCAAAGATTTATCAATTGTTTTGGTTTTATCAAATTTAAAAAAATATAACGTTCCACCAATTTTTGTCGTGCGTTTCGCCCTACGTAATCTTCTTCGTGCTCATTCTCTATGGAAATGCTTGTAGTTAACGATTCTGTCTCGGTTATTAAAATAGGATCCACTATATAAAATTTTGAACTTTAAAAATTATTTTGTAATTACATATGTCAATATCTTGAGTTGATTAGTAACAATTATGTGTATGTGTGTAGGCGTAAAAGCTTCAAATATCAAATAATACAATACCAAAGCAATAAAATGAAAGACACACTGCTCTGCCATTATGGCAGCCGTAACTTACGCCCTCTGTTGATTATATTTTAATATTCGTGATATGTTTAAGTGAAGAGTATTAAAATAATTGCATTTATCATATTTTATTCAGATAAATCATTCTAAGTTAAATTTTTTTGTGTAAAAAAAATTAAATGATACAATGAATAGATGGCGCTTCTTACAATTATCCTGAGATTCACGCAGAAAGTACGTATAAGGTAACGTCTGTCTACAAGAGCTAGAAAAAGCAATTAAACTCTAAACAAACCTTCCTCTAAAAGTTATATAAAGATAACTAGCAAATAAAATAAGGCATTAAAAACTATATTTGATTTCCCACACACACACACGGTTGAGAATAGACTTATAAACAAAAAAGAAATTATTCTAAGTTTTAGCATTCACTGACTTTTAAACAAATACAATTGAACTAACTGATAGCTCAGATTACAGTTAAATAATTAATTTAGTATATTTCACTTCTTTCAGTGCACTATTTTTATACTTATTTCTTTGTCTGACTTTTCACTACTACTCCCTATAACTACATCATTTTGACCTTTGTTACCACAATAATATGTCACCAATAAATAAATAAAAAATAGGCCTTAAAACTGACAAATAATGAAATACAAATTTCTACTCAAAATATTTAATCAAGGTATGTTTAATTTTACTCTGAAGGTCTGAGGTAGTAGACACAATTTATCACTTCTTGTTTAGACTATTTAAATACCTACATCATTACCTTTCTCAAGTAAGCATGAATAAAAAATTAACTTAAAAAAGAAAAGTCACTCTGACCATACACCTTTCTTCTCAACACAAATCACTGTAAACTATAATAGTGGTTTCACACCAACGGTTGTTACTTATCAAATCACTGTACACTATAATAGTGGTTTCACACCAACGGTTGTTACTTATCAAATCACTATACACTATAATAGTGGCTTCACACCAACAATTCTTACTTATCAAATCACTATACACTATAATAGTGGCTTCACACCAACGGTTGTTACTTATCAAATCACTGTACACTATAATAGTGGTTTCACACCAACGGTTGTTACTTATCAAATCACTGTAAACTATAATAGTGGCTTCACACCAACGGTTGTTACTTACAAAATCACTATACACTATAATAGTGGTTTCACACCAACAATTGTTACTTATAAAATCACTGTACACTATAATAGTGGCTTCACACCAACAATTGTTACTTATAAAATCACTATTCAAAGTCACAAATATTATCACTTTAAAACCATCATTGTACAAATCTATCTTTCATTCTATGCTAGTCTTAGTAACGCAGACACTTCATGGGCGCGACACTAAATATGTAAAGAACAGAAACTGAAGTTTAACTGGACAAAGCATTCTGCTACATCACACTCGTGTGAAAAAATATTAACCTGAATTATACACCAGATACAAAGCTGCACTGTCAATGAGATCAGAAATACATAACAAAACTAGAAACCAGTGATTATAATTTATTCATTATTAACCAGATGTTAGAAATTTCTCCAAACTTTACTTATAAAGCAAGGACCATTAGATTACATATATTTAAGATATGTATATTTCAAGCTTTCTGTTTATTAAAACTAACATATCTATATACAGATAACCTTCGGTGTCGTATGTCAACTTGACATAAAACCAGGTTTTAAAAAAAATCATAGTGTATTACTTCCTCTAATTTGTTTTGGTAACTGAAAATTCACTAAAGCTGCTAAATTTTCTGTTTTAGTTTAACGTTCTTGTATTACATTTCTGCAAGTCAAGAGTTAAATACATTTATAATTTGTCCGAAGTTATGTCATTCATTAATTTCACGTTACCAAGATTATCTTTTTATCAGACAAACTTCAAATCCAGTGAAGAAAGTCTGACAAATTGTTCCATTGTTAGTCAATTTTCCTTTCAATTATCAGGACTCGTAGTTTCTTTTACACATAAAACAAAATATCTATTTCTTTTACAAGAACAAACTTAGCACTTAGTTCCTGTATTAAAGACAAAAAACAAAATATCTATTTCTTTTACAAGAACAAACTTAGCATTTAGTTCCTGTATTAAAGACAAAAAACAAAATATGTATTTCTTTTACAAGAACAAACTTAGCATTTAGTTCCTGTATTAAAGACAAAAAACAAAATATGTATTTCTTTTACAAGAACAAACTTAGCATTTAGTTC
>NW_013674239.1:23227-29124 GCF_000517525.1 Limulus polyphemus | reverse complement strand
TATCAAGTAACAAGGGGTCAGGCTCAGGCGGTGTTTATTGAAACCACCTGTACTATAAACTGTTACATATATATTTGTTAGTAGTAGCAATTAATTTTGTCTCTATTCTGAAACAACATACATGGACATATGTTGAAATAAACTTGTTTGAAAGTTCAAAGAAATGACATTCAAGTACCGAAAAGCTTTCTTACTATCATATCTACAGTAACGTTCAAATGCGCACTCGCTCAGTTGAACGAGAGTGACCACCAAAAGGGGTGAGATAATTTATGGACAACGTACATAGTTCACGCTGCTGACCCCACGGTTTATTTGGCACAATAAACACAAAAGTACGACTGCAATGAAACATAAACATAAATTTGAAATAAAAATATATTTATGAAACAAAATTAAAATGTTTTTATGTACATGAAATCCTAGTTAAAAATAAAAATACTCATTTATTGTTTAGGTTTATTTATAAATATTATTTACGAGTCTGTATATTACTTGAAACCATAAGAAATATAAGTGATTATTAAAAAAATTTAAAATAGATAAAATTTGCATTTTATGGAGGATAAAATTTTTTTGGGGATTTCAAAATAATGTATTACTTTTAATAAATTTAGTTTTTTTTGCATTATGATCTTTAATATCTTGGAAAATTACATTAGGAAATCGTATTTATAAGAAATGATTACAATATTTATATTTGCTACAGATTTGAACTTATTACTTTTAATGTTTTAGTAGGCTTTATGTTTCTTAAACTACCTACATTTTTCAAAGTATTTAAGAATTTTCGAAAATATTCGTCGAATAGTTTTATTGTTGGAATGAAATATAGCAAGACTTGCATTGCCTACTAAGAAAGTTAGTAGCCTTTATGAATTCTCGAAAATATTCGTCCACTAGTTTTATTGTTGGAATGAAATATAGCAAGACTTGCATTGCCTACTAAGAAAGTTAGTAGCCGGTAGCCATCGGGTTAATTGGTCATTCTAATTTAAATATAATAGAAGTTGTAATCTCGAGACATCACCTGACCTACCAGTGGATAACACTAGATGTCAACATCCTTGTGCATCGTGCAGCATTACAGCCATGCCACCCATGAGCAGAACAGATGTGATGTCAACAAAATGACAAGAAATGGAGACTTCTAGAATAACATCAACTTCACGACTTTCTTAACCATATGTTATGCAAAAGCTTCATAGACTCAAAATAAACGCAAACTTCTTACAATGTTTATAATAAAATGGAAGGTAGAAAACGCATAGTATTCCCGCATAGTACAAACAACTATTAAAGATCCAGAAGAAAAGTGTACCAAGTAATTAAACCTTGCCCTAACACATGACAATATATCCACCCTAGATATAGCAACAACCACAGAAGAAACAACTTACAGGATATCCGAAGAAGAAGAAAGTCATAAAATGTAAAATAACCCCCAACTACAAACATGGGTGTCCGCAGGGGGCAAGAGGGCACTTGCCTCCCCCCCCCTGGAAAAATGAGAAACAATTTTTTTTCTTTATTCATTCAGCATATATATGTGAATTTTTTTATCCACTTCGTAACTTCACACTACTTTGCTTCCCCCACCCCATGACTGCAAATACCACTCTAAGAGAAAAAACTGCCTTAAAGAACATAAATAACTACACCATAACAATTATACCAGCAGACAAATGTAATTCCTCTGTAAGCATGGGCAAAGAGAAATATAACAACAAGTTCGAAACTGAAGTTGAAGATAGCCACTACAGACAGATTAGGCTTATATAACCATACAGTTACCACGGAGAAAAATACTAACCAAGTTCTCAAGAAACATCAGAAAGAACTTGGGATATATTCAGTCAAACAACTAACAGTATACCACAGCATCACTCCATATGTTTAATGTTTATGCCTAAAATTCACAAAGAAGGTTATCCTTTCAGTCTCATACGTAACTGTAAAGATTCACATGCCATCCATTAGTTATATCTCCTGTGGATATAAAATCACCATCAACACCTAAAACATCACCACGAAGTGAGAACTCAGTCTACTTGTATCCATTAGTTATAACTACTGTGGATATAAAATCACCATTAACATCTAAAACATCACCACATGGTGATAATTCAGTCTACTTGTATCCATTAGTTATATCTCCTGTGGACATAAAATCACCATTAACACCTAAAACATCACCACGAAGTGAGAACTCAGTCTACTTGTATCCATTAGTTATAACTACTGTGGATATAAAATCACCATTAACATCTAAAACATCACCACGTGGTGAGAACTCAGTCTACTTGGTATAAATTATAAAAGCAACCGCATTAAGTTCACAAGATACAATGATCAGCTTCGATGCATTCAACTTATTCACTAACATACCAATCCTTGAAACACTAAAGATACTTCACTAACAGTTTGTAAATGATAGAATTCTCAAGGAACGTACTCAAATGACAATCTCCACGATAACAGAGCTCATAACTTTCTTGCCACGTGAAAGTAAATACTACCAACAACAAGAAGACTAAGCTACAGGCACATCAGTACTCAGTAGCCTCTGCATGGAACATTTCGAAGATGATATTCTGCAAACCGCTCTAAGACCTAGGATCTGGTTGACATGTTGATGGTACATTCGAAGTGTGACCATACACTACGGATAATATTCCAGAATTCATGAATGACTTGAACAGACAACATCTGGCAATACAAATAACAATGTAAACTGTTTGTTTGTTTTGAAGCACGAGGCTATCTGAATGTCCACCATGTTTGTCGACACCCAGTTTTTAGACGTTATAAGTCTCCAGACTTACCACTGAGCTAATAGGGCCAATGGAAATAGGAAAATAAACCACCTATCTTAGACGTAATGGTTACCAAGAAACAGAACTCGTTTACCACAGGAAGTTACAGGAAACCCGCAGATTCTGGTTAGCCTTTGCTACTTCAATATTTATTCTTGGGGGCATGGCTCCACCAAATTAAAATCTACGTGCGTAGAGTACATAGCACTTTGATAATCGTTGCATTAACACACCGACCCAATCAAATCTTGCTGATGGGTATCACAGCGTTCATAGTGTGATTGTGTGAATTAGGCCTGTGTTAGAGCTCTGGATTTCTAACCTGAGAAGCCGAGTTCGAATTCGATTGATACCGCTAAATATTCACCACGCTTTAAGCTATGGGTGCATTATAAGAGTGACACTCAATCCTTTAACGTGGATGGTAGGATGCTGCTGACTGGCTTCTTTTTCTCTGTTCAGTTGTTCAAGATTAGGGATGGCGGTGGATAGCTTTGCCATAAATACAAATACCATACTTATGTATTTATTTTAAGGAACTGTGTTAATTATAACTGTCTTGAAAATGATATTTTTCGTTTAGATATGTAAGGTTGATTTCATATTTATGCCAGGAATATAGAAAGTGAATGAAGTGCTGCCTCCTCAAAGTTCGTGACAAGTCGGCGCCTATAATGGTAAGTACCTCTATCATTATTCAAACATCCCCAACAATATAAAAACGAACGTCATAGACTGCTTAGTCTCCAAAAGATGCTAAGAAGAATGTAGAAAAATATCACTACAATCGTCCTTGACAATGGACAACGCAGGACAATCGCATATATAGACTATCAAAATACGCACACCTGTTCAAACTTCATAACCACACTCATTCACGTACTAAAGAAACTTCTAGTACATTCAATCATTGTTTCTAATACTAGATATACACCTAAACACACTAAACAACCTAATGATCCAACGAATAACAACAATCATTATTTAAAACATTCCTTGCTAATGTGGGCTCCAATACATTGGAGCTAGAATAAGACAAAATTTAGGATTCAGGAGACAAATTGACATACAAGACTCTGCTGATTCATATCCCATTATCTTATCATTATTCCAATTTATTGTGTGTTTTCTTTTCTGACATGATAGAGTATTGTAGATAGATCGGTATTAACCCATGTGAAAAATAAATGAATAAATACAAGGAGCCTTCTAAATCTACCTAACTGGCAACACGTTCAATCAACCTTGCATAGGAGTAAGCAAGAGTTGGATACCTTTCGTGAAACCATAAAAATCATTAGTAGATTTAGTATAATTACTTTAAGATTTTTATAGAAAGTTTGATTAAATGTTTATTAACTCGGTCATAATTATATATCTTGTATTTATCACACTTAAATTCACTTATATTTTCCCTTCCATGTCTAGGAAAAATGTTTCAAATTTAGGTATATTTAGATAACATTTTTAAACCTTGTTTACTGGTGTTCTGCACTTATTTGACGTCCTCAGTAATAAAATGTAAAAAGTGGAAAACTTGTCCCAATCATGTCTTATACAAAGGTTACATACCATGGTAGTTACTTTGTAAAGGCTTACACTTGTTTAACCCTGTTTCTATATCATTGTGTCCTTGGAGTTTAGAGGTAGTTCAGAGATTTGTAAAATTTAGTATAAACTGAGGGTTTATTTCCTTTGATTATGGATAATGACAATGATCGTTCACGAAAATAATCTTGTGCTGTGGGATATCGTACTGGTACTTTCTCTCTGACTTAACATCACGATATGCTATTATTCTTGCTCCGGTCTTTGCCTCGTGTGAACGTTTTTCTTTCTCTCCAATTCCAGCAGCCGGGGAGGTCACAGAATGAACTTTGAATCCAGCGGTATTGTGAGATCCCAGTTCCTTCTTTGTTTGTGTGAATAGAGATTTTCGTTGTACATTGTTTTACATATGTAATTTAGTCTCTTGTTTTACTGTCTGTGTTTGATTTATTATTTGCAAAACATTTCTTAAAATTACTGTTTTTTGAGTGTTACTAATAGCTTACCTACTGGATATGATAATATCTGAATATTACAGCTAAGATGCACCATCCAGAAACAAACATAGGGGAGACCGGGACTAACTGTCACATTATTTTAAAATTTGTTTTCTTAAATTAAAACCTGAAAAGCTAACCAGTTCATTATGTCTGCTCACATAATGTTGTTATTTATAAGAATAGAGCACGTTGCGACACCTAGTGGTGTGCAATGTTAGTTATAAAAGAACCGCTTGGAACACACAACTAAGTTACCGAGTTTTAGTCAGTAAAAGATCCTATAAAAGAAAGTTTCAATTCGGATAAATATTACTATTACGAAAAAAAATCGTAATGGAACTTCACTCTACGGAGTTTTCAAAGAGGTGACACATAAAACAGATTCGGATTTTCCTCCGTGCACTCAAGTTGTAAATACTTCTTACAACTCATACAGTCCATCCACGTTTGTCCAGGAGCCGTTTAAGCGTAAGTGTATCCGCAAACCAAACATTCGCAAAGAGGCTTTTACGTTGAAAGTTTTGTTTTTAGTATTTATGTATTTTGCCATCCACCTCAAAGGAAATAAGCATTTTCTGTATAATTTTCTTCTAGACAGGTTTCTCTGACAATAACCGTTGGTTTTCAGGTTTACTGGTTAGTACAGCGGTGTAGAGTTTATTTATATTATATCTGGATTTATTTTTATTTCTTAGGATTAATTTTTCTAAAAGGCTTCAGTATTTTTTACTAGTTCTATAACATTGCAATGTGTAACAACTAGCCCCACAATTTATCAATCATGTTAATCACGATTACTATATTTCACATAATAAATAGCACGTACACGTACTCTCTGTTGCCCAGTGTATGCTCCAAGTAGCCTTGATTATTAAAATACAAAAACGTAGTTCAGAAGGTAAAAAAAATGGTTTTTTTTCCTACTGTTACGTCTCCGTTTGTTAACTGATTTTCCGTAACTTCGTTCCGACGAAACTTAAGCGACACAAGTTCTTTACTTAATGAAACTGGTTTATTCTTTCCGAATACAACT
>NW_013674239.1:20430-22392 GCF_000517525.1 Limulus polyphemus | reverse complement strand
AAATATCACTGATAATATTTTACAAATATCATGTTAAATCTTTCTCTGCAAATAAAGTTACATATCTGAATACATTATTCTTACAAACACCACTTCCTCCGGTTATGATGTATGGATGATGAAGAGCATTACAGCTTAGGCGTAATGCTCATCTGGTTTATTGTTAACAATATTTATCTATCTCCTACGCGTACTTTTACTTACTCAATCTTATTGCATCAAAAACCAAAGACAAGACTGAAAATGACCTATGGTCATTGGGCCATTTCATTGACATTAGCCATAAGTTACGACATATTACATAAATATATATGAACAAATGGATAGTTGTATGCAATTGTTTTTATAAGTGATGATTCTTTGTGCTTTGGGGCAACTTTTCTTTACCTATACAGACAACGCCCTAAAGTAGGCCTTAAGAATTCTATATTCAAGTGGGCCCTTCAAATGTTTTGTTGTGACGTCAAAGAACGTGAGTAGGTGGGAAACCTATTTTTTAACATTTTGGACAGAGTTAATTTCAAATTTGCGTCAGTCAAGTTGAGCACAGAAGAAATATATGTATATTTTTTCGTCAACTTTTAATTATGTATTTCTAGACTTTAAAATACATTGGTTGTTACATTAGATAAAGGCTGTTTCATTTGATTTTGAAATCGCCCTGCAGTGTGTACCTCCACATACGAGAAATGTACTGGTACAACAAGTGGATGAAAGGTTAACATTCGTGACACGTGTTCTTCCTTTCTTTATTTCAACAAATAAATAAAGTTTTTGCTGGGAGTGAAAGCTAGGTCAGGAAACAGTTTACACAAACTATATTTGTGCTAAAACAGGAGTTATTCATATACGACGTGAGAATGTTGAGCAAATCAAGGATTTAGTGTTGATTTGTTAGTTATGATAGCAAATTTATGGAATATTAGTCAAAATAACTTAAGGATTTTGTAATAATGTACCACGTGTGCGAGACATCCATGTGAATGGTGACATCACTTAACAAACTGGTATTTCAACTACGTCAGAGAAAAACAAAAGAACCCCACCTACGTCAGGGTTTGTGGTATCTGTCATTTGAAGCGTTTATATGATTTACAATCTCGGGTCGTTGCAAGAGGTTTGTCAATTTCCTTAGTGGTAACGTTCTTCTCCACTGACTGCCAGTTATTACAATGGATGATACGAGAGTGAGAAAACGTATTAACAAATTATTCGCGGATCAAAGGCCTGTAACGTCGCACGTGACAGAAGTTCACGTGCACCATCCCAGCGGTCATCGTTTACATGACCCACACACCTGTCCATTACCAGAGCCAGAGGTACGTTTTATTATTATATTTAGTGTTGGTATCAAAATATTTCTAATGACGAACGCATAACCCTAAATAAAAGGAAAACGAACAAACATTGTGTATGTGTGTGTGATTATGGTTATATATACGTTATTACTTATATTATTATGATGTGGGGGGGAGATTATAGTTATATTATAGTTATGTCTATTAATACATACATTTGTATGAACGTGGAGAAAACGATAGCTTTGTTCGTTAATATTTATATTGATAGGAAGTGTGGAAAAGGTTATAGCTATATTTGTTAATACTTGTATCGATATGAAGTGTAGAGAAGATTACAGATATGTTCGTCAATATTTATATTGAGAGGAAGTGTGGAAAAGGTTATGGCTATATTTGTTAATACTTGTATCGATATGAAGTGTAGAGAAGATTACAGATATGTTCGTCAATATTTATATTGAGAGGAAGTGTGGAAAAGATTATAGCTATGTTCGTTAATACTTGTATCGATATGAAGTGTGGAGAAGATTACAGATATGTTCGTCAATATTTATATTGAGAGGAAGTGTGGAAAATATTATAGCTATATTTGTTAATACTTGTATCGATATGAAGTGTGGAGAAGATTACAGATATGTTCGTCAATATTTATATTGAGAGG
>NW_013674239.1:15899-19571 GCF_000517525.1 Limulus polyphemus | reverse complement strand
TAATAAATCGTACACGATCTCCATAGATCCTGTTTCATGATAGAACTTACTTATGTAGATGTTTAATAGAACATGCATTTCTCAGTTTGACAGCGTTAATGTATTTGTATTTCATATTAATAATAAGTATCTTATTTGTTACAAAATATACAAACATTTTGGCCAAGACCCTACCAATTCATAATACTTAAATTGTTCCTATATGGCTTGTAGTTACGCTGATTCATTAATAATTACTTTGAAATAAAGAAGGGGACGGTAAATAGTTATACAAGTTCATAGTACTAACCCCTAGTGGCACAGCGACATGTCTGCGAACTGACAACGCCAGAAACCGGGTTTCAATACCCGTGTTGGGCAGAGTACAGATAGTCCTTTGTGTAGCTTTGTTCTTAATTACAAACAAAGAATCATAGTACTAATGTTTTTCAATATAAACGGTGTAACAAATACGGTTGTTACACCAGTTCATAGTACTAATGTTTTTCAATATAAACGGTGTAACAAATACAGTTGTTACACCAGTTCATAGTACTAATGTTTTTCAATATAAACGGTGTAATAAATATAGTTGTTACACCAGTTCATAGTACTAATGTTGTTGTTCGATATAAACGGTGGAACATATATACATGAATTTTATTCACTTTAATGCTACACTAAGCGGTGCTTTTTTTCCGTTCCAATTTCTATATTCGTTTATAAAAAAAGATTAAAAATTGTCAAACTCTACTTTTTTTTACATCTTAAAAGCTAGTCTCCCAGATATTCTTATCAACTGGTATAACAAATCTTATGAATAAACGACACCAAAATTCGTGTTTACTGTACAAAACAAGTATTCATATCTTCAATATGAATTAACAATAAAAAATATGACAAAACAATTCGTAGTAGTTAAATTGAATTAACACAATCTTATGTTTAATATTATTACAAATTGAAAAGCAAAACGGAACATTATGGACTGTTTCTTTGAAATTTAAACCAACAATTCTTTAAACTAATAAAAATGTTAATCTGTGTTAAAAACGAGCAACTGAAATACTAAGCCTTTCTACGAGTTTAACGTATTAATCAATGGGCAAAAACTTTGCTATCATTAAAAAAAGTTTACTTTTTCCATATAAAGTTTAAAAATTCATTCAATTCTAGGCTATCATAGCAATTCAGTAGAGTAGATATTCAAAAGATCTAGCAGAAAATATATATATATAGAGTATTTTTAGTATAATTTTTCTTTACATTTCTTGATAGAAATCACGAATATTTGAACTGCTAACAAACGTAAGTAGTCGAAGTTTTTGCAAAAGTAACTTTAGCCGCTACTACAGTGGTAATAACAGCTTTAGTTAAGTTATAAAGTTACTCTTACCCCAATTTGTATAGAACATCAGTAACTATTCGCTATTTATAATAATATAAGCAGTTTACTAGCTGTTCTAATAACATTAATCTCAGGACTCGGATTGTGAATGAACAAATTCATTTTCTTTAAGATGCTCTATTCATCATTAGCCCTCGCTTAGATTTTAAACCAATCAGAATGGACAACAACGTCACATTTTTCAAAGGCGTGTTCACGTACAGCAATGTCAAGTAAATTTATAAACTACCAATGATGATTGTAAAGCAGGAATTCGGTCCTTAAATCTAAAAATAAATAAATAAAATTTGTTTGTTTGTTTCTAGTTGAGCACAAAGCTACACAATGGGCTATCTGTGCTCTGCCCACCACGGGTATCGAAACCCATTTTCTTGCGTTGTAAGTCCGTAGACATGCCGCTGTACCACTGGGGGTGGGGGGTAAATAAATTAAACAGTAGGCGACGATTAAGTTTAAAAATATATCTCAATTGTATCTACAAATTCGCCCTTCTAATGACATTTTAAACTGGTTTCTATATAATTAAAGCTTTTGAAATGGTAAAGTGCGTACGTGCAAAAATGAAATTAGGAGTAGGGACGACGTCACCATGTTCGTAAGGAAGGGGGTGAGTGTAGATTGTACTATGCATTGCAAAGGAAAAGGTATTTGGGGAATGGATCTGTCATCCTTCAGAGTTCCATCTTAAACAGCAGTGTTTAAGCATCAAGGTTTTGTGTTGAATTTGTTCACTTGTTTATAGATACTTAGAGTAGCGGTACCGTCAGACTGTTGAGTATGACCTAGAAACAGTATCACTGAGTTTTAATACTTGCCATCTATACTCAGCATCGCTAGATCTGATACCTTTTACTGGATAAATCAATCGGTTTGTCATATTTTATCACACCATTCGAATCAAAGTGTTTGTTATACTAAAGATGTTTGATGGGTATCACGTGTTGTGGAAAAGGTTTAAATTTACAGTCATTTAGACGCCCCGCACGGCCATTAGATTCGTTCAGAACTCTACGTACCTAACTTTATATGTGAGTAATCTAGGCAGGTCACTTGACTGTAGAGCACCAGAAGTGATCCTAGTTGGTTTTACATTTTATAAACTTTGCGCATTCCAATACAAAATACCCTCTAGTTCAGCTCTGGCGAACGAAGTGTTACTCAAATTGCACATATACTTAATTTAATAATTAACGAATGTTTACTCGTGTATGGTAGACTGATGACAAGACTTTCAGAAACTTTACATATACAGGTGTACTAACACTTCACCTATTTAAATAATTACTATAATATTAAATTCTTTATGCAAAACTTCAAACGCGCTAGATGTATTATAAGCATGATGAAACCGTATATTGACTACATTTTCTTGAAACATATTCGGGATAAAAATTACAGTGCAAAATTACAGTACGAGCCTGTAAATTTCTTTTTGTGGAACACTTCACATTTGAAGAGATCATTATTGTTATTTTATGATATTCCTGATGTTCCACAGTAAATTTTATACTGCTATATATTGAAGAAACTGGGAACCTTGATTACAGCTATTAAACATGGTAAATGTATCAGTAACATACATACGATAGTAGAGACGTTTAAACTGTTGCGGCCAATTTTCTAACCATTTTTCTTAAATAGAAACACAAAAATCAATTGGTCAAAAAGGGCTCCAATATTGAACCCATAGCAACACCGTCGATCTAATCATAAAGCTTTCCATTCAGAAGAAAACGTGATTCTTTAATTGCGAAATTAATTAATTTCAGAAAAAACTGAAGTAGTCACGCTGTTGAAAACATCGTTGTAAGTCAGATGATTTTGAGTATGGTTGTATAGAATATCTTGCTTTAATCACTGTTTGAGTATAAAGTAACTAATTTTAGTCACTGTTTATGTAGAAGTAGCTCTAGACTCTGTTTGCTAATAAGTTGCTTTAGCCTCTGTTTACGTAGAAGTTATTTTAGCCTCTATTTGCATAGAAAATCTTTAGCTACTATAGAAAATAAAAGTAACTTTAGCTACATATACAATAAAAAGAAACTTTAGCTACAATATATAGTAAAAGCAACGTTATTCTTTGCTGATTTATTGTAACATTTGACTTGTTCACGGTGACGAAAATGTTCTCTTGCTTCTATTATTTAATGCCTATTCAATTCATTCTATCTGTAACAAGTTTTATGCTCAGTCTCAACACTTATATATTTCCTGATGTGTGTGGATTCTGTGTTTCACGAACCTGATAATGTTATATAATGTATCTTGACAATGTTTTATGATTG
>NW_013674239.1:3798-14899 GCF_000517525.1 Limulus polyphemus | reverse complement strand
CGGTCGAGAGATGATGGAGCTATGAGCTAAAAGTTTGTACTTGAAAAAAAAAAAAAAAGGACTCAGAGCTGTTCTATGAGCCGCTATGTCGCGGCTAATAAATCTCCGTGTAAACGGGAATCTCATTCGTCCCTTAAAGCTTACATGCCTACAGAAGTGATAAAACGAGTTAGAATTCATTCCACAACTCCCATTATCGAGTACTTGACGGTCACTAACTTCGCAAGCGTTTGAAACTGCAAGGGATCATTTCAAAATATACCCTATAATGCTTCAATAATGCTGCTTTCTCAGCCTTGCGACCGTAACTTAAAAACCATAATTCTACACTGATCACATAAAAGTAGGCTTCAAATGCATTTCCATCAGTTGATAAACCGTACAAAACATAAGGTTCTTGAAATTCACGCGTCACTTTCGATGTTGAAATTATTTAAAAATTACAAATTATATGAAATTATTTTCCAATTTTTTGTTGTCGTTGTTGTTCGACTCTGATTTGTATTTATTCACTTGAAACAGATATACAACTTCAAGTTAATAATCAAAAAAACGTAGTTCTATCTAAAACATGCTGTTTGATACATTCCTGTATAATTTAGTATAAAAAATGTAAAATCGTAAAAACTAGTTGAGAATTGTGATTTGCTTTTATATTATCATAATATGAAGAGTTTGTCACTAGATTTAATTTGCTTATCTTTCACCAGATGACACTACTAATCACTCACAAGTTTCTTGGAAAGTTAACGTTGATTTTCGCATCAAAATAGAGCGTAAATGTTGAACTTTTGGACGTAATTTGTTAATTTTCTCAAGACGGCAAAACCAGTTATTCATGACCGTTCCTGGTGAGACTGATTTATATTTCATAGTAAAAAAATAGGATGCGAACGTAACAAAAGAACGAGTCCACCATGTTAAAAACACGACTTATTACAATCCCAATTCAAGGAAATGCTGTCAAAACAAAAGTTTTAGCTGTGGATTATTTGTTCAAAATAAGTGCAAGATGAAAATACTTCTATATTAATATTGCACGAAAATAAAAGAGTGGAGTAACGAGTGTAAATTAATCTTATAGAACATCCTCTAAGATAAAGTGAATAATCTTGTTATCAGTTATTATCTAATAACCTGATTTGTAAATGGCTTAAGTGAAAATTATAATAGTTATAATTCACTTGTTTATCATTAATTACACCTTCATACGGTTGTTATACAGGAAAACCTATCATATATAGTGCCTAGGTCACTTCTATGTCTGTCGTATCCTAGCTAGCCTGATGAACCCTGGAATCAAGCGAAAGGCATCGTTGACATTGGATGTGGCAAATGTAGCGTGATTAACATTGTTGTTTTAACTCATAGGTTCTTAGAATTAGAACCAACAGAATAAGGAATTTGCTGATAATAAATAAAAGTATCCAATCACTTTGGTGAAGTTTGTATTCAGTATCAGTCCGGCGATAGCACTACCTATGTAGGAATGGCTAGGATTGTTCATCGAAAGAGTATTTTAAATATCTCCTCACTAGGTCATCATAACTTTACAATACTATACAGTGTTTCCTGGTATAACAATATATATGTAATGACTGAGTCACAAGTTTTGGGAATGTCTCTAAATATCATAGCAAAAAGTTTGAATTTCTTGTTCTTCTTTCTTCTGTTTCTTTTTATTACATGTTAACTCAAAAACTAAAACAATGATGTCAACCAATTTCACTGAGGTGACATAGTTTCAAACGGATTATCTGCTTTTATAACTATCATTAACTAGTAATAATTTTAAAAAATCATAATTCTAGTGTAAACGATGTTATCATTACCTCTTGAAGTTAGCTTTTTTACAGAGATATGGTGTTCCTTTAGAAAGCTTAAGTACAGGGTGAAACAGGAATTACTAGCCAATATTAGATAAACAATAAATATTATAGTTGGAACCTCATTGTATTTAGAACTTTGTTATAAATACAACCTTTTTATGTGTATTGAAACACTACATTATATAAAAACGGAAGAAAATGTTGTAGAATGTTAACAGCCAAAAATAGGATATATTAAACTCAGTTGTGATTCAATAGTAATATATATTGCTATATGTTAATTCTTACCTGTGCTTTTATGTAGGAGTGATGCAAATGCCATCCCTAATATCCTGTTTGTATTATTTTTGAAAGATTAGACATCCCTATATTTAGTTCCTTTTTCGAGAAGTTTTTCTATACTTACTTATTTGTTTGTGATATATTTTCTCGGGCTTCACTTCCCTGGTTTGTGTAAGAAAATTAATTACATCCAACTGTTTTTTTTATCAAATTTTGTTCTACTTCGGTTCTCCACGTTCAGAGAATTTGTTTTCTTTCTGGAGGGATTTACACATTGTGATAAAAGTTTAGATAAACGACCTTTAAACTCCAGATGTATATATATTTGTTTTTTTATTACTACCAACGTTTCGTTTTTACGACTTCTTCAGGGTTAATACATACAAACTCAAAAAAAAGCCGTAAAAGCGAAAACGTTGGTAGTAAGAAAAGAAACATATATATAAATATAGAAAATGTGTTTGTTGTTATGCACGAAGCTACACAATGGGCAATCTGTGCTCTGCTCATTTCGGTTGTCGAAACCTGATTTTTAGCTTTATAAGTCTTCAGAGTTATTGCTAAGCCACCGCAGAGCATCAGGGAGCTCCAAATCCAAAATGAGCTCCTCAAAGATTGGCAAGAAACCTTAACTCCATCTCGAGACTGTGTAGACTTCCCCAGGTTAAAACACTTGATCATCAGTGCTTTCCATTTTATATAACTAGAAAACCGCTTGTTTATTTCATGGTAATAGGGTACAATACCCTCATAGTAGATATTTATTTCACAATTCCTTAAGAAATTGAGCTATCGCACTTTGTTTCTCATTACATTCCATTACAATATCTCAAGCGTAATTATACGCGTAATTTTAAGGGCAATACATATATGTTTCAGTTAGCCCAGTTATATGTAAGTTTGCCCTGGTATAATGGTTGAACTAAGTTGGGATATCCAAAACATACTGTCATATCCAAAATATTTTCCACCTTATCAATACCAGTGTATCTAAAGTAAACGACGACAAGCAGGGTTCAACGTTACACAGTTATCAACTGATATCTGATCGTCATGTAATAATGATAATATGCGGTCATCTGTTTCAGTATGTTCACAAATTATGCTTGGTACAATAGCTGATAAGAGTGTCTCGAGACAGTGCTTTCGGAAGTTTTTACATGTAAAATATAAGGATTTATCAATAAGACAAGAGGAATTAATTGTGAATACCGTCTCTGGTAGTTGCTGTGAAACTTTTTTAATTACACCATGTCATAGGACCTCCCAGCTGAATTGGAGGGGTATTGGCACGCAAAGTCAGTCTTCTTTTCCACCCACCCCAATCACTTTTCAAAATGACGCTCCTGCTGGATCTGTAATCTGTCAGAGAAGATATTGAACCACGTTAATCCTTTTGTTTTTTTACTAACTTCAAAACTTTTTATCTAATACCAAATCAAATAAAAAAGTTTTTTTTTCATCTATTGTTGTACGGAAGCGTTCATCCGATACTGAATATAATCTATTCAGCTTCATGCTCCAATTCAGTTTCGTCCTACACAAATTACTAAATACCGTATACGTTTCCCAGAAATTAATGTTTATAAGGTGTTTAATGTTTGTTTTTTGTTTCTTCTGACAATTACACGTAAACTTCTGATCAAAGCAAGCTTTGTTTTTCTTTATTATTAAGCGCAGAGCTACACAATGGGGTATTTGTACTCTGCCCACCGCAAGTAACGAAACCAAATTTTTAATAATATAAGCTCCCAGACTTATCGCTGAGCCACAGAGAGGGAGAGGGGGCTTGATGTAAGCTACTTACATACCTATAAAATATAACTTGCTTATAAAATACATAAAACTATTTTTTGCTTCACGCAGTATCATTGAATCCTTATCCTTTGAAAGGCACGTCTGTAAATACAAATTGTTATAAATATATATAACTCCCTGACAATGTCAATATAAATATCTAACCCTCTAACAAAGTCGATATAAATATATAACCTCCTAACAACGTCTTTACAAATATATATAATCCCATAACAAAGTCTATATAAATATATAGCTTCTAACAACATCTATACAAATATATAGCTTCTAACAACGTCTGTACAAATATATAGCTTCTAACAACGTCTATACAAATATATAAGCCCATAACAAAGTTTATATATATATATATATACTCCCTCTCTCCAACAACGTCTAGTGACCAATGAAAGTCCAAGAAATGGCTCCCAAAATATAATTTCAGAGTAGCATACATCTGAGATAAATTACTACGACACATGTTACTGTTTAACTATAGAAACAGGTAGCAGCTTGGTACAGATAGTATACCAGGAAACATGTTTATGAAGATAAAATAGAAAGATAAGGAAGGGGTAATATTCATCTCAATTTTCAAATAAGGCATTAAAAAATTTTCACTCAAAATGTATTATTAATGCACTGACATAGATTTAAACTTTGATAAGGGTAGGCAAAACTATTCAACTAATTCAAAGTTTTTACACACTTACGATGTATAACAGAGTAAAGGTGGGTGTAAATAGTGACATTAGTTATAGTTTACTACCTATATTAATCTGTATTGATTGAAATTTCTTACTCTCATTATAGCGGGACTGATAGCAACACATAAAATGAAACTATAAGTAGAATTTCTAATATTTCGGCTGTGGCAGATCAAAATATACCTAGCAATCTCCCCACCACCCCCAGCGTTCATTTCTATGCAAATGAGGTGTCCGATGATTCGTCGTGAAACCTAAAATGGTTGTTTATTCAATCTACATTCGTAGTTGAGCATTTGATAGAGGCAATTTTACATATTAACAATTCACTAAATTTCAGTTCCACATGGAGAATGAATACGACGGTATTATTAACCAGACTGCTTAAAGAATCGTACGTGCTCTGCAGGGCAAGGAAATTCTGAATCTAACCAGAGCAGCAGATTCAAGCCATGATGAAACACGGTAAATTAGATATTTTGGTTACATGCATCATGAACTTGACTTTGAAATGGTAAATCCTCTTTTAAGTCATTAAATTTTGAGTAGTTAATCCCACAATACAGTGTAAAGTAATCTGAAACGAAATTTAAATCCATGTGTTTCATAACAACGGATATTCAGTAAATTTATTTGTATTGCACCGGCAACTGGTTCTAAACATAAGGACTGATTTAAAATAAAATATTTTTCTTATGGCTTATAATGTCCAACAATAAATTGTATAGATAAACATATTTATATTGATTCGGTTATTTGTTTTAGCGCAGAGCTATACAATAAGCTATCTGTGCTCTGTTCACCCGGGGAATCAAACCCCGGATTTTAGCATTTTAAGTCTGTAAACTGACCCACTGACAGAAATGTTTTGATGGTGAAACTTTTAAAGTTAACTATTTTTATATTGATTTGATTAGGGGCAAAGCTATATAATTGACTATCTGCACTCTGTTTACTGGGGAGAATTGAACCCCGGATTTAAGCATTGTAAATTATCGCTGACACACTGCGGATTATATTTTTACAGTAAAATTTTTATAGTTAAATATTTTGTCAGTCAATAAAAATTCATCTTGTAGACGCTTATTCTATGAAAATGCCCAACAACTTCAAATATTGTTTAGTGATTCGTTCTGCAACAATGAAGAAAGGTTTTGTGTTTGTCATTTTTATTACACAGAAGTAGAATTCATGTTCCAGAAGTATAATTTCCTATTTCTACCTTGTATATATATATCAAGGCCAACAGGATATTTACAGTGTTATTTGTTTAAGAAAGTTTAATTACGAATTATTTGAAATGATCGAAAACTTACCGAATAACACTTGTTTCAAAGAAGGAAATAGAAAGGGAACAACATCCTACTCTGTCAACTGAAACAACAGCTAAATGTCTGGAGTTTTACCATATTCGGTAAGAATGACGATATTCTCTTTCTATTTTATGATTGGTGTTTTACAGAAGCATCTCGCTGCAAATGCAAGGTGTGATTCCAAAAGCAAAAGTTTTAGCACCTGTAGATTTACTCACGACAAATTCCCGACCATTTGACCAGTACAATGCTGCAATAGTAGAATTACGACTGAAGTAATATTTAAAAACTTCTTCGTAAAGCAAAATTGCTGTACAATATAAAACCAAATGACAAAACATTTCAAAGGTGGAAGCCTTAAATATCCTCCATGGAAGCAGAAAACTTTGCATAGTAAATTGCTTATCGGAGCAATGGATTACAAAAACACACCTAAGGCTAATCAGAAGCGAATCTTTTATCTGTAGAGTAAAAGTTATGTTTAGGAAAGAGAACCCTTGGATTCTAAAAGTCACTGCGATCAAACTAGTCATATCTTCAGATGCCATTGATAATATAATGAACACAGATTTGAAGCTGGCATAGCCTCACGAGCCACACCTTGAAATCAACGGTTGTATCCATGATCAAAATGAACAAAGCAACTAAATCACGACAATCTCATTCAACCTGTCAACACTTCATCAAATACAACCATTCAAGTTTTTCTTACTCACCGAGCCATAAACATCTTCCAGTTTGAATCAAGCTCTCCCTCCCACATTTTTCTGTTTATCTTTTCATACAGAGCACGGTGCCAAATGACAAACTGAATTCTAACAGAACCTGAAATTGTATTTTCAGATATTTACATAGATTTTACTTGTGGCATAGTATTCGGATTTTCTCCCTAATTAGTTTATTTCTCAGCATACATACAAATATAAAATATCTTACTGCATTTATTTTGAAAAATCCGTTTTTCTAATCGCTTTGTACAGTATTATGATTAAACTTTCCTTTTGTCTGTAGTATGCGATGTTAATCAAAAACGGGGCGTGACAAAGTAGGCCATCATGAGCCACGTGACTGTAGTATAAGCTCTTTATGCGGTGGTTGCCAACTTCAAGCTCTGTTCATTATTAAACCTCTGACCTTCCGGCACCTGGTGGACGGGAGAGAACTTGCGTGTATATCCTGTTTTTTGTTGTTTGTGCTCGTATGTATAGAAAGTAGTGAAACTGGCTAAAATTTCGTGCCGCGTTGTGTGCGCGATGACTTTTTTTATCAACGTTAGGAAATGTCATGCACAATGAGGTTTTAGTAGATTACACAGTAAAATATTATCATTTTTAATGTGTTTCTAGAAGACCGATTTATGTTTTCGAAAGTTGCTGAAATAATCGTGAAAGCCTCAACTAATGTTGACACCAGCTTTCAAACCCCCATATAACTTCATGCTGAGCTCAACCTATCTTCATATTTCTTCCGTGTAACTGCGGAAATTGCATATTCCGTGAGTTGTGATAACCCAAGATTTGTCTGGGAGTGTCTCCATCCTGTTGCGTCACACATCACGAAACGTTAAAGCAGTGTCTAAGTGGATCTTATTTGAATAGCTCATCTTTCAAATTTGCTTGTGAATGTGGATGTGTCATGAGTTATTACATTATGGATTATTTCGCCCTTGTTTTAATGGTGCATTATAACAATTAACGCTTGAGATAGTACGTCGTTATCGTTTCAACAAGACAATAACACTCATGAGATATTTTACTTCGTTGTGTATTATTTACTGAGACTTACAAGGCATAACGTTTGAGGTATTACGTCGCTATCATTTCAACACGATAGTAACACTTACGTGATATTTCACATCGTTGTGAATTATTTACTGAGACTTACAAGGTAACATGCATGTTTGTTTTTTTAACTTGTTAATGATATCTATATTAAATAATTGGTGTTGATTGTTTCCACAATTATAACGAGAGCCTAAAGAGGAAAGTAAACTAATTTTTATGGTTTTTATGTGTTTATTACCGTCGATATGGTAAAACCTTGTTTTAACTTACGTCTCACGTGTGAACCAGAAAAGGTATATTTATGACAAATTACTTTGAAGTATGAACACATAAATGCAGGACGAAATATTGAAAACTTTGAATTTTCTTCGATTTGATTTATTTTTAGAACTTCCCTCTTCGCAGCACATATTCGAAAACGTGCAGATTGAATTCTAATATGGTTTCGGTTGCACCGTGGAAAAAGGGAGACATTTTCAACAGATAAAAACATTTTACGGAAATGTATAATTCACGTGGTATTCACATCCATCGAGAATACTTAGAAAATAATCAATCATAGTGCGAAAACACACTTGTGTAAATTTCTAGTGCTACTTTTCTATGTGTAAAATACGGCCTGTGTGAAATAACACGAAATAGCCTTATTTACACCGGTCTTTCGTGAACGTGTAAACTAATTAGCTCATCCTAAATAAACATCCGTTTTAGTTGAATAAATTCACTCTACTGCATCTGATTATATTGTGTTTATTGCAGAAAAGAACTTAAACTATCGCTGTGTCTTCTTTCGGCTTAGAAGTCATATCAACAGCACGTGCTCATCGGTCCCGTAAATCTGAAAGATCACATTTATGTTTTGTTTAAGAGAGCCTTCTGAACTAATATCGAAATAAACTTTACTTAGATCTTCTATTGTCTAAAACGTGAGTTTATCTGATACATAAAGATTTGTAACGAAACGTTTTGTGTTCGGAAATTGTGTATAACAAGTAAGATACTTTTTTTTCGAATATTGGCCGTTTCCGTGCAATGTAAACAAACATACTACATCTACAATGATAACAGCATGGATAAAGCCTACGTGTTAATCTACAGAAAACGATGTCAAAACTGTGTCCTGTTCTCAGTAAGATACGTTCAATAAAAACAGCTTTAGAGAGAGTAAGTTTATTTTTTGCAGCTAGACTAATGCGATTGTCGACGCAGTCCATCAGCTTCTGTGTTTTGTTATAAGACTTTGTTGATCATGATGTCTCGATTTTTCTGTCCTTCCCACGGAAGTATCGTCCACTTTCGTCTCTGTAGCAAGCGAGAAGCTTTAAGAGCAAAACCTTTGACTTTGGAAGACCTGGCGCTCCAAGTAAGTAGAAGCGCTTGATATTATTTTCAGTGTGAATTACCAAATTAAAAGTCAGTAATAGCTGTTCAGTTAATAGAATGATAGAAATATCATAACAGCTAGTGTCCTGAAATTCAGAATTAAAAACAGAACTGATCAGTGTTTTTTTAACTTTTGATGCCCACATTTGTTGCCTCATTAAACCATTTTTCTGTTGCTCTTTGAGTGTATCCAAAAACACACCGGCAAAACACAGGCTTGTTTAACCCAAATTCCAGCGATTTCTTTAGTCGGTAATTATCTAAGAGATTGATATGGTTCTTTCTCTAACCTTGTAGTGCAGACGGGCTAAAATCTGGTGTACTTGGCATATTTCAACATCCATCGATCATATACATCTGTAAAGTATATATATATATATGTATGTATCTGTAGGTACCATGCCCATCTAGAGAGGTGTCGAGCATGGTCCTCCACTGATCCCTGTCTCCCGTTGCTCTTATCATTTCTATAGTGGTAATTCCTAGTTCCTTGGCAATTGTTGATAGCAGCGTCTGTCTTTGTCTTCCTTTACTTTTCTTTTCTGGGATTTTTTTACTGTCATAAATGTAAAATATACAAGAGCAAAATATTGGGTTTAACATTATAACAAATATATGAAAAACTTTATAATATTTTTAATTATTTCATTTACTATATCATGCCCTATCAACTCTTCGCCCCCCCCCCCAGTCGCACAGAGGTATGTTTCGGTATTCGTGATGAGCAGAGCACAGATAGCCCATTGTATAGCTTTGTGCTTAACTTCAAAACAAACAAACAAATCAAATCAAATATTTGCTTACGTTGTTCAATATTTACGTCACAATGATCAATGAAATAGGCTGATTTTGATTAACCAAGGCTGAGTTTCATCGCTGTGACTCAGGGTTGTCAGATTTCGGTCAGGAAATAAGCAACCTAGACTTTAAATTAAGCCCGAACCAAACCCAATCTTCCCCATGCTTCATTTCTGATCACGTGAACATTAAGTAACCTTAATGCAGTCACTTGTTGTTATGTGTTTAGATTTTGCTTGGCTGAACAAATAACATATAATTTATCGTACACTTTTTGTCATTTTTCAATTTTCATCATAATCGACCAGGACCGAAAACAATTAAGCGAAACTTATAACCAGACTGTGTGTCTACAAGTGTAAGACTTGTCATGTTTTATGCTTCAGAAACGCCCTCTAGCGACTTCTAGTTAGAATTAAATAAAGTAGTCGTGTGCAAAAATATAATTCTAAGTTTTAATTTATTTAGCCTAAATACATTCAAATACAGAGTTTCTAAATATCTTATTTTAATGCTTATTGGTCGGAGATGCAAGAAAGAACCTCTAAGAACTTGCTTAGTTTGTGTTTTATGATATGTTGAACATCATTCTTGCATGACAGTGTTATAAATTGTTCGTTAAAATGAGCTAAACTTGTCAGATCGTAAGTACAGTGTTATAATATAAACCTTACATTTTGTCAGAGTGTTTAGAAGTACTAGCAGAAATATCCATCCTCCGGACAGATATAACTGCTAGTTCCTGCGGAAGGCTATTGGCCTGCGGCCTTTTCTGGAATTGTCTGACAGTTCTAGAACAATGTACTCATACTTGACGTTCAATAATGTTCACCATCCATGAGAAAAAGAATTTTATTGAAACTTTAGTTTAAAAATGAGCTATCATCACAGCATTACATCACAGAGTAGATTTTATTGAAGTATTTCTTTGTAGACGCAATTATCAATGAAAGTGACTTGTTTTTCTGTTGCAACACTCGTGAGATTTTCACTAAAGAAAAACAAATAAATTTTTTATGTTTGTTTTTGGATTGTTTTATATTTGAAATTTTCTCCTTTTTTGTAATTTTTATTGGTTAAATCTGAAAATTACTCCTTTTTGTTTGTAATTTTTATTGGTTAAATCTGAAACATATCATTTTTGTGAACATTTCAATTGTTTTATTTATTGCTCAGCTATAAAAATACTGTCTAGTTGTAAAAATATT
>NW_013674239.1:0-3712 GCF_000517525.1 Limulus polyphemus | reverse complement strand
ATGATCGGTGCGGTAGTTTCCGAGATCCGAGTTTTGGACGTATACATCGCAAGCTTCACTATAATAAGATGACCTGAGTAAGTCTCATCGTTTGAGAAGGCTCCTAGTGGTTCAGCGGTAAATCTAAGGGCTTATAACGCTAAGAAATTGTGTTTCGATACCGCAGATGACATAGCACTGATATCCTTTCATCTGAGGGCTTATAACGCTAATAAATTGGGTTTCGATACCCGCAAAGGGCATATCACAGATAATCTTTTGTGCAGCTTTATGCTTATCAACAAATAAACAAATCCTTTGTGAACAGATATATTTCTTCCTTACACTAAATAAAATACCGAACTCTTGTTTATACGTGCAAATCATAGTTTCTTACATAACAATAAAAGTATCAATCTTCGGGAACTGGATGTACATTTCAAATAAACTTACCTATTACTTTACTAGTTAACCCATGTTGAAAATATCCAAACATACACACCCCTAAGTGGTGTTCGAAAACGCTATTTTTATCATGTAAACAAATATAGAGTTCACGAGAACATCAGAGCTTTCTTCACGTATACGCGAGCACTATTTCATTTAAAATATATGATGGATTGAATATGTTAGCACTCTACATAACGTAACATTTCTATGGTGGCATCTAGTTTTAAAACTACAATTTAGATACATACTGTTATGCTATTTTGCCTTGCCTCATAAAGACAATGGTCTTCTTACCTGGACAGAGTTCAATGTACCACAGTTGCACTAATGTTTCTCCAGATGCAGAAAGACAGACAGACGACATTTTTAATCTAAAGTGGAAGATGTATTTTACGGGTCACGAGCTTTGTTTCTACGGTTACAGGTCAAGATCAACATAGAGTAATGTTACAGTTAATTACTTCGAGCATATAAATACTCATATTGAAAAGGATATTATACGGTGAGAAGTTGGACTTGAAAAATTTAGAGAAAGTACGATTGGCTTCTTTGTGGTTAAGCAGAAAACTACGCAATGGGTTATCTGTGCTCTGCCTACCGTAGGTAACGAAACCCGATTTTTTAGTGTTATAAGCCCTCACACTAACCGCTGAACCATCGGGGATTGGGAATACGAAAAGGTGGCTATAAATTACGGAGCAACATGTAAATAATGATTGAGATAGCAAAGTGGAGAAAGCGTAATAATTTTCAAAAGAGTCGGAATTATGTCATGAAGTACAGTTAACTACATTTCAATTACTAATTATTATATATTTTAATTAATATACAAGTATGTAACTGTACCAGTCTGTTCATCCGCAAGTATGTAATTGTACCAGTCTGTTCATCTACAAGTATGTAATTCTACCAGTCTGTTCATCTACAAGTATGTAATTCTACCAGTCTGTTCATCCGCAAATATGTAATTCTACCAGTCTGTTCATCTAGAAGTACGTAACTGTACCAGTTTGTTCATCCAAATGTGTATATCTTAATGTGATAATAATTAAGAATTTAAACTTGACGAAATCTCTCAAAAGTCCACGAGCTCCCAGCCTCTCTTCATAAGTAATGGCTGTTTTCACGAGAAAGATGGCCAAAGAACAGAATCATAGCAATCCAATTCGGACATAGATGCAGCTCGAAGGACTTATGTGCCTCTGGTCTGCTTACATATGATTTGGAAAGTCGATGTCCACAAACAATGTCGAAAGTTTGCCAAGATGTGTAGTCTAAAATTAACCTCTCAGTCCTTCGCACAAACCTGTTTAAATATAATTTGTTGTCCAGGCAGTGGTGTACAATCATGGCCATCAAGCTGAACATACTGACGTTGGAGGAAACAGTTCCTAGGGCAGCACGAGATCTGCCGCATTCTTCCTGTGAAGCGCAATTAACCCTTATTTTTAAACTTTAAAATCATAACAGGTGATTTATTCTGAAATGTTCTGAAATATGAAAGTTAAAATAACATCTCTGTCACAACTGCTGTTTTAAGCATCCTGTAGAATCATTTTCATTCATATATACTTTCTTCTTTGTTCCACCTGTCATTGTGTTTAGTAGAAGTGTTTCCAAATGCAGTTCATCACAGAATAACTCATACTGTACCTGTAATTTATATCGTGATACGTATAGATAGTGCCCGTCTAGTCACTTGGCTTTTTGTGTCTGCAACTCCCGACATGTGACGTTGCTAAGTAATTATGTGACGTCATCTAGGTAACTGTCATAACATCACACTGAATTGTTAAACTGTTGCTTTATTATTTATCGGGTATTTAACAGTATGGAATTGTATTATTATTAATATATAAAGTTTTGAAATATTTTTTATCACAAGGTACTTGCCAAACTAATACATTCTTCTTATATGATAAATCCCCCCCACCCCTCTTCGTGCAGCAGGTGTTAAGCTTGCGTGTATTAAGTCTACAGGCAATCTTGTCTAGATTGACAATAGACTTCGATAATTTTTAGATTTCCTCATAGCGAACTTTATTTTGTGTTTACTAGCTGGTTACAAAGATATTATAAATACATTACAAAATCGTTATAACGAAACCTACAGATCTTTGTTATGTGAAACTGAAACTAGCTAAATTGGCATATTTAAGATAAACGTAGATACGTTTTTTTGTGAGATTAGTATGGCCTTTGACCTTGAAAGACTAAAACTACAACTTTATTCAGTCGTGACCAAAAATTTATACCATGACGTTTAACCTTCAACAATATATAAGAGCCGGGTGTGATCTAATGGGTATTGCGCCCGTGCTGGGAATTCTAGGGTTCTTGGCTTGCGGGCTGCTACCGTAAGATTGAGCTCCGTATTTTGGGGTAGCCCAAACAGTTGGTGATGAACGCTGTTGACTAGCTGCCCTTTCTTTACTCTATAAATTCAAAATAAGGAATTTTTTGCACAGTTAACCCTTTTTGTGGCTTTGCGCGAAATCTGTGAAACAAATAAAGGAAAAACGAGGTACAGTCATTCTATCAGTATTCATTATAATACATTAACATATTATGGAAACTTCTAACCATTTTCGGTCATTTGTTCAGTACTTATTGTAAAACAATAGTGGTTTTATTGTTGACACATGTAAGCTTCTTCCAGCGAGGTACAATAATTGAATCAGTATTTCTTTAATTCTATAACAGTGTAATTATTCAGACGTCAGATACAGTCATTGTGTCAGTATTCATTGTAACACAATATTATTGCAATTGTTAGTACGTACGACACAATCGTTGTTACTGCATTTATTGTAACACAACAGTACTGTAAATATTGAAGGTAAGGTACAATCGTTGTTACAGTATTTATTGTAACACAACAACGTTGTAACTGTTAACATCTAAGGTACAATTATCGTTTCTGCATTTATGCAACGTTATTGCAATTGTTGAAACGCAAGATACAATCATCGTTTCAATATTTATTGTAACATTAATGTTATTGTTAACGTGCTAATTACAATAATTGTTTCAGTATTTATTGCAACATTAATATGATTGTTAACATGCTAATTACGATCATTGTTTCAGTATTTATTGCAACATTAATGGAACTGTTAACATGCTAAATACAGTCATTGTTTCAATATTTGTTGCAACAATAATGTGACTGCTAATATGCTAATTACAATCATTGTTTCAGCATTTATTACATTAATGGAATTGTTAACATGCTAAATACAATCATTGTTTCAATATTGTTACGTCTCCGATTGTTAATAGA
>NW_013674238.1:27244-30140 GCF_000517525.1 Limulus polyphemus | reverse complement strand
CAAAAACATTTTGATGCATAAATTGTGGGATGAATTTCGATATTAATGTTATTGGGGATCCTGGAACCGATAAAGTCATGGACCAAAAACATTTTGATGCATAAATTGTGGGATGAATTTCGATATTAATGTTATTGGGGATCCTGGAACCGATAAAGTCATGGACCAAAAACATTTTGATGCATAAATTGTGGGATGAATTTCGATATTAATGTTATTGGGGATCCTGGTAACCGATAAAGTCGTGGACCAAAAACATTTTGATGCATAAATGTTTAGAAAAACGTAATTCAAAAGTCAATAGGGCATGCCCCTAAGCAGAGAGTGGGTGTGAAATAGCATCTCCTGAGTTGCAAGCACGTCTGTATAAAACATTTGAAAAGTGTTAAAAAACCAGCCTCATGTACCATAAAAAATGCACAATTTTTCAGTGAAAATTATCAAATTTTGCTTAAGGGGTATGCCCCTTGGGACCACAGTATTGCTTCGTCACTCATATACTTTTTCTTTCAAATGTAGCATCTGCCTTTATAGATTTCTGCCTACGTGGAATATGTATCCCATTAGGGTTAAGCAACTTACAAACGACAAACTTGCGAAGAACGATAATTTTCTTATTTTTACACCATTATTTTGCTTGTTTGTTTTAGTGCAAAGCTACACAACAGACTATCTGTCCTTTGTACAATACGAGGAATCCAACCTCGAATTGTAGCATCATAAATCCGTAAGCTTACCCTTGACCCATTGGGGGACTCGTCTCTGTATATAAAACACAAAAATCCGCATCTGTCCGTTTGTTCGTTATCTAACTACTCTTAGGTCGCTGGACCAATCTCAACCAACCTTTGTGAGATGATAGTTTGAAACAAGAGACATGTTAATGGGGGGTGGGAGGTTACAGGTCACAATCCTTTCCACCTGCTGTTATTGAGCATTTATTATTTTTGACATAAGTTAACGCTAACTACATTCATTGATGGCGCCACGTCCCTACAACAAAACAAAAAAGCTTTATTAGTGAAATTTTCTATAACACAACATACACAGAGTGTATAGGAGGGCATATAAAGATCTAAATAAGTATGTCAGAGAGTGCTATCGCATTCTCTATGGAATACAAAAATGGCCGCCGCTATTGCAATAATACATAAACTCAACTGTAGTTTCTACTCCAACAACCACCACAAGGCTGATATGAAGAGTCGTTTCTTGAGTTATACCCATTTCCTACTTTGACTCATGACCTTTCAACTTTGGCCCGTAAGGCACGTCTGCGGCCAATTACCGTCAATTAATTAATCACGTGAAACAATGTGGAAGGACCTTAAGATCTGAGTGTTGAAAGCAAGTAACAGAAAGTACGCTTACCGCTATTACTTTTGCATCTACCTCTTCCTACAAAGTTACCCTTGACATCGCACAGTGTATACCATGCTTTAAGTATATACGTATTGAGTTCTTAAAGTTTACACGGTCCTATGGTGAGGTAATAATGAATACTGTAATAATATGTTATGCTACAAATAAATTGTATTGAAGTTAGGATTTTTGTGTTACTTATAATAGCATCCACCCCAATCTTTTTTTTTAGCTCATAATCCGGACAGAGGACGAGTACCTCACCTTGTCTGTATATAAATACATTTATATTTGGTGAAGATCCATCAACAGGGGGCGAAGTAGTGATAAAAAACACAAAAACGCCCATAGAACCCTCAAAATGCAAAACTAAAAACTTGTATGTATCTCCACATGTACCCAATGAACCTCCAGACCAAATTTAGTGAAAATCCATCTAAAGGTGGTGAGGTAGTGGTAAAAAATGCCCATAAAAACTGCAAAATGCAAAACTAAAAATTTGTATGTACCTCCGCATGGACCTAATGAACCTTCATACCATTTTGGGTAAAGATCCATCTACATCCTGCGAAGTAGTTACATGGACAGACAACAGACAGCTGCTTTTATTATTATTATTTTTTTAATGAAAGTAATTCTTGTTTTCAGGATGAAATTTGAATAATAATAATAATAATATTTTTCACATAAAAAATAACGAGTACCTTGTAATTTCCAATTTGATTTTTTTAGTTTTTTTTTTATATTTCAGATGAATCTTAAAATACAGAAAAAAGTATTCTTCGTTTGGATTACTGTTCCTTGTAAACATAACGTAGGTTCGTGCTTTTACCCTGACGGTTGTAGTTTGATGCCCTCACCTTGTCCGAAGCCGATAATAGAGAAAAAACTGCCGTGTCATTGTCCTGTGCCTAAAGTAAGTAATCACTGGAAAATATTTATTATAATAACGCTCAGTTTTTGTCTGTCCAGAAAATGCGCATTTACGAGCCGTGCAGTTCAACGAATCTAAACAAAAGGCGAATGTAAATACACTTTAGTAGGTATTTTGTACAACAACATATTAAAAGCTAGAAATTTTTAAAAAGGTCTAATATTATGTCGTAGAATAACATTATAAGTTTATTTGTTGATAGTATTAAGTATGGTAAAGTTTAATCCTAACTAAATTAAAGCAAAAAAACGTACAAAAGTTATATTGTTAATTTATCTCATTTTATCGAATATAGGCAGTACGTAATAAAGGCTTAACTAATGCTAGGCCTAAAACAAGTGGTCTTACAGATTTCGGTACCTGGGAGTAGAATTATTGTGTTTTATTCTAGAAATTCCGTACTTAAAGAAATATTGTTGCAATAAAGATACTGTTACGTCTCTGGTCGTTTGTTAATTACTCGTAAAAATTCTTTCTGACGAACTTCAACGATACAAGTCTTTACTTAAATAAAAATAGTTTATTCTTTCTCAATTCAACTTTGCAATACACTTAATTTCCACAGTCACATTAACTTAAACACACGCTATAATTCACAAT
>NW_013674238.1:20246-26244 GCF_000517525.1 Limulus polyphemus | reverse complement strand
CCAGCTAACCTGGTGATTTCTTGTGCTGAGCGATGTTATAATCCCAGCTAACCTGATGATCTCTTGTGCTGAGCGATGTTATAATCCCAGCTAACCTGGTGATTTCTTGTGCTGAGCGATGTTATAATCCCAGCTGACCTGGTGATCTCTTGTGCTGAGCGATGTTATTAAATTTAGTGACACTTTTGTTAGTTTTCGATTAATTTGGTTTAATTTGATAATATCTCACTTCCGATTTCCCGTGAGTGAAACGGATGTTTCGCGTTAAGGAAATATTTTGAAGAAAATGTCTGTTTTCTCTGAACCAATCACAATATATAACCGTGATTACCTCTACATTTAGCGTTTCTAATTCCTTATGTGAACGAATCAAGCAAACTATTACTGTGAAGAATTATCATACGAGGATAAATTAAAAGAATCGGGAATCGAACCACGAATTTTACAAGTATAAGTTCTCAAGATTACCGCTGAGCCACTAGGGGCATAAAATGTATAGTTTTATGATGATGAATAAGAACGGCACAATCTATCTTTTTTTCAGTGTGTCACGATGACACATTAAAAACATGTACATACTGAGTGTGTAAAGTTAATGTACAGCACAGTTTCTTACTGAATCTTCGATTTTTTTATCAAATAGGGAAAAATACTACGTTTCTTACGTGAAGCTACCCTGGTGGTAAATTAATGATATTAAATACAAATTCATATTTAACTGCACAATAATAGTAGTCCGCCCCTCCAGTGGGACAGCGGTACATTTACGGATTTACAACGTTAAAATATGGGGTTCGATTCCCTTCAATGGACACAGCAGATAGACCAATCTAGCTTTACTCTAAAACAAACAAACCACACAATAATAAATTTATTAATATTAAACCACCAATTAAATTAATGTTTGATCAAACCGTTACTTCTTCTGCTGTGTTTAGATGTTAAATAATGTAACTAATTAGTTCTGACAAGTTAATCAAAAGATAAAATTTAATTTTATAACACTGCCTGGTGGAAAATAAGTGAACTAACATCACTGCAAACGTATTTCAGTTGCATTCAGTGTGCAAGTTATTCCGGGAAGAATCTCGAACTAGTATATGGCACAAGAAACTTTTGGGGAAATGGGTAGGGATATTAGTATTTGGTAAAGTAACTAAATTTGTCATACTTGTTTATATGAATTTATTGTTTTTAATATCCCTCATGATAATTTACAAGTTGGTGTTCATCACCTTTAAAAATGTAATGTAATCGTGGGTTACTGTTCCAGAGCACTTTGCTAATACGAAGCTTAATCAGGAATATCCACTTACAAATGAATCTTTTTTTCCCCCTTTTATTTGGAAGGTGAATCCGCTTCACGTTTTAGAAGTTTGACCCGGTTTGTTTATTTAAAATACAAACCCGATTTTGTTTTTTCAATTCAGAAAAAGTCTGTTATAAATTACGCGCAAATCTACACGAGGGCTATCTGCGCTAACCGTCCCTAATTTAACAGTGTAAGACTAGAGGGAATGCAGCTAATCATCATCTCCCACCGCCAACTCTTGGGCCACCGTTTTACAAACGAATAATGGGATTGACCGTAACATTATAACGCCCTCAGAGCTGAAAGGGCGAGCATGTCTGGTGGGATGGGGATTCGATTTTAGAAAGTGAATCTGGTAGAGTTACTTGATGTATCCGATATGTTTACTTTAAAAGGGGAGTGGTCTGGTGGTCATGGATGACTAGCTTGCAATCCCTCTAGTCTTTCTTTCACTGCTAAGTCAGGGTAGCTTTGCGCGAAATTCAAAACAAACGAAATACCGGTTTCTACTGAGAAACATTTACCCCCCACGAAAGATGACTTTTTTTTTGCGTTTTTTTTTTTTACTGCAAAGCCACACAATAGGTTATTTGCCCTAAAAGAGATCATTACATAACGGTCTTGATTCCAATGAGACGATACACGCATGAAAAGTCAAAACGAGTGTACTGCTTTGTCGTAATTGTTATTTCTACCCACAGATGGCAGCACAAAGCGGTCTAGACGATTTTATGTTCTTTAATATAAAAATTATCGTTGACATATTTGTAAGTATATCAGAAAGTATTATTCCAAGTAATATATTTCACTGATTTAAACATTGGCACTCTTAACTGTACATTTAATTATTTCTAAACTTTTTTCTTTCCAGCAATTATCCCTGTGGTAACAAAATAATTTGATAATTAGCCAGTAAAATCGCCGAGAAACCTTTAACACTAATAACTTTGGTCAAAAACCTTGGATGCTAGGTTAGCCTGCAAGACCGTGAGTCCGAAGGTACTCGGTTGGCGTCACGTTGTCTTAAAAACGCACTCCGTGCTTCGGGGTCGTGAATGCGTTATAAGAGTGATGGTCAGGTCCCACTATTTCATTAGATTTGCCCAAGAGTTGGCGGTGAATGTTGTTGACCAACTTACTACCCTCTATTTTATCATTTTCAAAATTAGTGACGACTAGTGCAGATAGCCCTTAAGTAGATTAGAGCGAATATTCGAAAATAAGAAAACAACAACAACAACAAGCCTTTCTAATGCTTCAACATAAAGTGATTGATGAGCCATTGTAAATGTTATTGTAATATCTATGAAATAAAATTCAAAGTGGCTGATTACAAGCGTAAAATAATTTTCAGACTTATACAAATAATTATCAAAAGTTGTAAAGGTTTCTCATTTTTATGCTTGTCGAAGTTGGGCTTAATTACCCCCCTTTTAATTCTAAATAGCTCTAGCGTACCCTAGTGGCTCAGTGGTAAGTATTTCGGCTTATAGCGCTAAAAACCCGGGTTTCGATACTCGTGGTGAACACAGCAGTGATAGCAGTTTGATTTTGCATAGAACTGCACAACTGGCTTTCTGCACTCTATCCACCACTGGGAATCGAACTCCAGATTTTAGTATTGTACGTCCGTAAACTTATCGCTGACCCACCAGGGGACTATGCGACAAGACCACCAGGGGACTATGTGACAAGAATACGATCTTCTCTAATCGTGATAGTTTCATATATGTTTACTTACCGAAGATAAAAACCCGTTTAAGTGTTATTGTCTTGAGAAAAAAAAATCCAAACAAAAAAAAAATTTAGATAACCCAATTACCTTTTCACCCTTTCATTATTGGAGACAGCGGGCCTCCGTGAAACGTGTCTTCTTTCCCCCCTTTTCCTCTTAGTATTTGAACGCCTTTTATTCTATCTTTGGATCTCTCTCTCTAAAGGAGCCAGTGGATTGACAAGAGCAGTGTCTGAATGTTTACCCGCGCCTTTGCTAAAAATCCCTACTTTTCTCAAAAGATTTTCTGCTTTGAAGAGTTTCTATTGTTGCTTCACGATTTTCCGCTTCAAAGAGGTTCCATTGTTGCTTGACGAAGAAGCTGAGAAGTGCTAGTTTGGTGAAGTTCTCAAGAAGTTGTTTATATAAAGCAGTGATAATGGAATACAAAACCCTCAGCGGTTTCGCCCTGTCTTTAGTAACCGTTGTGCTCTGTCATTTGAGTGTGAGCAGACATTTCCTAGGCTTTTTAAAACCACACATATATAAAAGGAACAATAAAATCTTTTTTGTTACGCTCTAGTTTATGAGGTGGTCGGGTGGTCTCGGGATCTTCTGAGAAACAAAACACCAACGTGTTACTTGACCGATAGGTGGCGCTGACAGTAGTATTATGAGGAAGTCAATAGCTCCCTCCCCCCACCCAAGGTGATCCCATACACACACAGCAGAATCAATGCTATCAAAATCGTATTGGACCACGAGTTAAACACTTTAATAAATGTTTAGTGCCCAGAAATACAATTTTGGTTCTAAGAACTGCAAACGTACTTTCTGTAAACAGCGACACAGAAACATGACTTTATTTTACTTGCAGTGAATATCATAAAACAGACATCCTTTTACGTCCAACTGAAGGACCGTGAAAACATAACGGTTCTAACAGTAGCACCTTTTGCTTGTCCAAATTGGGTTACATTAATGTAATGTAATATAGTGATAGTTAAATAAAAGAACGATAACTTATATATCTGACTGTAGAGATATATATATTTATAACTGCATTTAACTGAAATAGGTATTGTTTATAATTGACCAGATGTGCAATTGGACTAATTGTTAGAGCAGCAAATTACATACCCAGCTCTGCCCTTCGTGAAAACCCAACAGATCCGGTGAAAGTCTATAAACTAAAGTGAACTCTCAGCCCATAATGGGCTTTCTTTTTGAAGCTTTTGTAATGTACTTTAAATGTCTTACCTAAAAACGTTTTGCAGGGTTTTTTGTTTTTTTTTTAAGGAGACTGCACAATTTTTCTAACAATGAACAAAATCTCTTTGAGGATTTTCAGTAGCGTTCATTCTCCAAGAAAATTATTGTAAAACAGAGAAAGTGGGTCGGAACTGTGTGTGTTTTAAAAGCAAAGCCACATCGGGCCATCTGCTGTATTCACAGAGGGGAATCAAACCCCTGATTATATCGTTGCAAGTTCGTAGAAATACTGCTTTCCCAGCGGGAGACGGGTCGGAAATATGAAGGTGCTATAGTCGAGTCGAAAAACGTGGCAGAAATGGTAAAGCAATTACATCACTTTTTGTTCAGAGCAGCCCATTTCACAGTAGAGATGTGGTCAAGATTTCTACTGTTCAAACTTGGTACATTTAATGCATTAAATTTAATAATAATCTTGAATTTTGATTCTACGGTAAACTGTATTTTACACGAAGAAGTAAGAAATATCCTAAAAATATTTTAATTTGGAAATACTTCTCTAATTCAGGCTTAAGCACTTATTTTAATCCTAGTATAAATTGGAAGTTAAATAGTGTGAATAAGGAAAGAGCGGGAAACTCTTGTGATGTGAGTTTTGTTCAAACTCCAATATTTACAATAGCTATTGCAGTAACGATATAGGGCTATAATATAAAATAGTTTTATTTTTCAGCATGGAAAATTTTAATATTAATTTGGTTTGCATTTGGACTATTAAATTAGCATGCAAAGTTTGGTGCGTATCGGTCTACTCGTTTAGGAAGAGATGCGTCTACAGACAGACAGACAGAAAGTTTTCTTTGATATTGGATACTTACCACAACCGTATGGCTTAACACGTATAGCGCATTTTTATTGAGTTGATATTTCTAATGATGTAGTTTTTTAGGGTCTTAGCTTGTTTGTTTTGAATTTCGCACAAAGCTACACGAGGGCTATCTGCGCTAGCCGTCCCTAATTTAGCAGTGTAAGACTATAGGGAAGGCCACCCACCGCCAACCGTCACATTATAATGCCCCCACGGCTGAAAGGGCGAGCATGTTTGGTGGGACGAAGATTCAACCCGCGACCCTCAGATTGCGAGTCGAGCACCATAACCACCTGGCCATGCCGGGCCTTTAGGGTCTTACTAAAGTTAGTACAAATCTTGAACTTCCGGTTATGTGTCTTTTCTTGTTGTTATTTTAATATCTTTTATCATATCTGCCTTTTCTTGTTGTTATTTTAATATCTTTTACCATATCTGCCTTTTCTTGTTGTTATTTTAATATCTTTTACCATATCTGCCTTGTCTTGTTATTTTAATATATTTTACTATATCTGCCTTTTCTTGTTGTTATTTTAATATCTTTACCATATGTGCCTTTTCTTGTTGTTATCTTAATATCTTTTACTATATCTGCCTTTTCTTATTGTTATTTTGATATCTTTTACCATACCTGCCTTTTCTTGTTGTTATTTTAATATATTTTACCATATCTACCTTTCTTGTTGTTTTAATATATTTTACCATATCTGCCTTTTCTTGTTATTTTAATATATTTTACCATATCTGCCTTTTCTTGTTATTTTAATATATTTTACCATATCTGCCTTTTCTTGTTATTTTAATATATTTTACCATATCTGCCTTTTCTTGTTGTTATTTTAATATATTTTACCATATCTGCCTTTTCTTGTTATTTTAATGTATTTTACCA
>NW_013674238.1:12235-19452 GCF_000517525.1 Limulus polyphemus | reverse complement strand
CCTATAGTCGTTGTTGTCCTTTCTATTTGAGGGACTTTCCCAAACGACGATATTCAAATCGGAGAATCGTGGAGATTCTTGGAAAATAGCGGGACCCTCTTTTAATCAAATTTGATCGTAGCGTCCGTTACATCGTCTTTGCTCCCTCCTACAAAGACAGCCGGGCCTCCAAAGCACGCAGTGACTGAAACAGAAGATAAGAAGTTACTGGAACCTTCGTTCGGGACAGCGCACAAATGGCGCCATTTTGACGAAAAGAACTCACATCTTCTTCATCAACAGCGTGTAGATAGGCCCTCCACCTAGATAAATATAATCGGACAACAAAAATGTTTACTCGATAATAGTCTTTAGTTTATGACATTCTAACTTTAAATAAAAATTCCCTCCTTTTTTCAGCCGAACCGTTTAGGGCAAAAAAAAAAGGGGGGGGGGAGAAAGGAGGAAGTTGTCAAACGACGGAACGCTGTTCAATTAAAGATGTTTGTTTAATGTTAAGCACAAAGCTACACAATGGGCTATCTGTGCGCTGCCCACCACGGGTATCGAAAACCGATTTGTAGCGTTGCAAGTCTGCGGACCCGCCGCTGTGCCACTGGGGGCTCAATTAAAGAAGTTTCTCTTAAAACTGACACCTCTCTATTAGTTTGTACATGATGATGTAATTATTTAAACATCTAATGCCAATATTATTAATGTCGGAATCTTACAGACATCTGAATATATTTACACGTGCGTCGAATATAAACAAATTGAATCAGGCATATACTATACAGCATGAAATTCGTAAAATAAAAGCGTGTTTTGCAAGGCACTGTCGTCTCCCCGCGGGTCAGCGGCAAGGTTACGGACTTCCAATGCTAAAATCCTAGGTTCGATTCTCCGCGGTGGACAAAACTCAAATAGCCTATAGTGTGTCTTTGAGCTAAATCTCACTCTCTCACACACACAAAGTACTGGCCATACGTAAAAAAATATTTGCAAGTTTTTGTTTTTTTTGCTTAAAGTAATTTAGTCTTTGTCGAACCCTACGTACGAACAGTCACGTTATATATGAACGTTTTGCATTAGCTTCCTTGTTGCTGCTTTAGAGCGTGTATTAAAATGCCACTCTGTATGTAATCCATCTTGGGTTCATCACGAAACGACACACCACACGTAAGTGTTTGAATTACCACAGGTAAAAAAGAAACACTTCCTTGTCACTGGGTCTTGTTGGTCTATTTTGGGTTCATCACGAAACGACACACCACACGTAAGTGTTTGAATTACCACAGGTAAAAAAGAAACACTTCCTTGTCACTGGGTCTTGTTGGTCTGAAAGACTGTAACCACGTGACCCGGTTTCTCAGTAAGCGCTCTTTCTGAGGGTGAGCATTGTTAAGCACTGTATAGATGCTAAAAATATTGTAGATCTGTTTTAAGCCACGTTTTACATGGAAGCCGCCATGTTGTTGAGAAGGTGGAAAAAGGTTGTGAAGGGTACCCACATTCAGCAGTTTGTTTGTTGAATTTCGCGCAAAGCTACTCGGGGGCTATCTGTGCTAGCCGTCCCTAATTTTTTTTGGGGGGGGGGAGTAAAAGTGAAGGCGGCTAGTCAATACGTCCTATCGCCAACTCTTGGCCTACTCTTTACTAACGAATAGTGGGATTGACCGTCCCATTATAACGCCCCTCCCCCCATAGACAGAAGGGCGAGAATGATTATTGGTGGGATTCGAATCCGCGACCTACAGATTGCGAGTCGAGCGCCCTCACTACCGCCACGTCATGCCAGGTCTACAACGTTAAATTCAGTAACCGATCCCTTCTTCAATCTGGAAATGTTCGAATCCCTAACTTTTACATAACGCTTTTGTAATGCTGGGAAGACCTCTTCGAGTGGAGTATCTCAGTTATTCCCATATTATAAAAACTTCCATAGCAACAGAATATTTCGGCTTCGTCAATTTCACCACGAGACTTTTTCATCTTGTATTACCACCTGTGTTGACATCAGTAAAAAAAAAATAAAAAATAAATTTCTCAAATCAATTGCATAAATTATATTATTTTACCCACCCCATAGTCGTTTTCTGTAAATATTACACATCTTATTAAGCGCTGAAGTATATAAAACAAGGAGACGTAAACAGGGACAACTCTCCTGCGCTGTAATCTGCTTGTCGGGCTATAGTTTCTTGATAAGGTCACCTTGTCTCGTTCTGGGCTGTCCTTCTTAGTCAAAGACAGGAAAAAAAATCGTTGTGATTACAGGTTGGCTGTCGGTAAAAAAAAAAGTTATTATATATATGTATATTATAATTATATATGGAGTTTCCGTTTATCTCTACACTGCGTTTCGCTGTTGTTTGAAAAGGAATGTTAGTGGCATAGTAGCGTAATTAGGGTGGATTGTTTAATACACTCGTGTGTCCTCTCATGGCTCTTGCGCACGTCGGCCGTCTTTGAGAGCTCCTGCTGTTCGGATGAGAAAACCAATCAAGTTAAAGTACGGATTGCTTTAGCTGGGTTAGAAAGATATTATGGTCATTGTTCAAGCAAAATCAAGGATACGGATATATTTTTTATAAGTGACGAAATGGATCAACTTTTTGGGGGATTATAGCCTGCGAAAACAAACAAACAAAAAAATGAAAAGGATAAAGTTTATTTTTTTTTTGAACAATTCTTGTTAAGTGTCACTACTCTTAAAACTCCAAGTTGTAAAGATAAAGAACTCTAAATTAAGTTGTTTTTTTACTTTTTTCTGAGACTGGGAGTGGCTTAGTGGTTAACGTGCCCGGACCCGGGGATTCAATTTTCGGGACCTGTTGAGAAAAAATACAGTCCGTTCTTTGGAGCCGTGAGTGTGCTATAGGAGTTGTTGGCTGTTTGGCTAGCTGCCTTTCCTCTGTTCTGTCAGTTCAAACTTAGGGACGACCGTGCGCACATAGCCCCTTTGTGTAGCTTCTGAAACTAAATAAAACCTTTTATGACGATGTACGATATCTAGCCATCTTTCTAAATACATTTTTTTTAGGGTTAAAATATTTTAAAATTTATTATGCATGAAATTTTGTTTCGGATGACAGGTGAAACATCTAAAACAGTCTGGTTCCTAATTCATTAATTTGTATGCAACTTGCAGTTGGACGTGTAAACATTAATTATTCAGAGCCAATTTGGTTAATTAACATGTATTTCTTTGCACTTTAATGAGATGTTACCTCCCCCTCCCCTCATGATTTAATTTAACTCTCAGCGATTCTGAATAGTTTTTCTAACTACAGTAAACGATTTTACTTTTTTGTGTTTTTTTTTTTCCACTGAAATAACTTCTATTTTCAATAGGTAACAGCTTGTTCAGCTTACCAAACGATGCGGAGACCACACGTGAGCAGGTACACTGACGACGGGGCTTTGGTCAGATCTTTACATGTCATTGTTCTATTGAGTACTGCCTAATCCATATGCTCGAGAAATAAGAGCTGTAAAAGTCAGTTGAAGGTGAAATTCTTGCCAGGAAGACAAAAAAAGAAAAAAAGAGATGAATCACCAGTGTATTGAGAGAAAGCAGGTCTTTGTTAGATGGTCATGGAAAAAGGGGGAAAAAAAAGTTTTTGCTTTGGAATCAAATTATCGCCATTTTTGATCCACACAGCCTAGATTTTCTCGTGGCTTTTGTTCATATTTTGAAAAGTTTAGGTGAATAAAATTAAAACTTTTTCGCACGTATCGTAGCTAGAATACAATTATTTATTAATGCTTCTTGTTAAGCATAAAGCTACACATCGCAGGTATCGAACACCGATTTTTAGCGATAAGTCCTTAGACTTACGGCAGAACCATTAGGAGAGAGGGGGAAGGTATGTTTCATAGAAAATAAAATGAAACTTTGGGAACTGATTTGGGAAGTTATGAAGATACATCAACTAGAAAAATAATTAGTCCATAAACTCTAATATGAGAATATTAATTAGATAATAATTAGTCCAAAAATGTTAAGACAAGAATGTTAATTCGTCTAAAAATGTTAAGATGAGAATGTTAATTAGTCCAAAAATGTTAAGATGAGAATGTTAATTAGTCTAAAAATGTTAAGATGAGAATGTTAATTAGTCTAAAAATGTTAAGATGAGAATGTTAATTAGTCTAAAAATGTTAAGATGAGAATGTTAATTACAGAATAATAAGTCCAAAAATGTTAAGATGAGAATGTTAATTACAGAATAATTAGTCTAAATAATTAGTCTAAAAATGTTAAGATGAGAATGTTAATTACAGAATAGTTAGTTAAAAATGTTAAGATGAGAATGTTAATTAGTCCAAAAATGTTAATATGAGAATATTAATTAGTCCAAAAATGTTAAGATGAGAATGTTAATTAGTCCAAAAATGTTAAGATGAGAATATTAATTAGTCCAAAAATGTTAAGATGAGAATGTTAATTAGTCTAAAAATGTTAAGATGAGATTATTAATTACAGAATAATTAGCCCAAAAATGTTAACTTGAAAATAAAAAAAAATCTTTTTTTTTTTTTTTTACTTCGGTAAATATTTCGAAACTATAGTAATATTCACTCATGCACACAGTACATCATGTTACAAACTTATGTGTTTATTGTGTTATTTTAATGAAAAGTCCATTATGTTTAATATTCTGTGTACTATAACTAAAGTAGCTAAAATAAACAATTCCACCCAAGATTTACGGTAACGCTTCCCGGTGATCAAATCGCACTTACTCGGAAATCATTAAAGTTTTACAAACATTGACAACAAATGAAAGGAGATATTTTAACAACAACAAGCTAAACACTGACAACAAATGAAAGGAGATATTTTAACAACAACAACAACAAGCTAAACATCGACAACAAATGAAAGGAGATATTTTAACAACAACAACAAGCTAAACACTGACAACAAATGAAAGGAGATATTTTAACAACAACAAGCTAAACACTGACAACAAATGAAAGGAGATATTTTAACAACAACAACAAGCTAAACACTAACAACAAATGAAAGGAGATATTCTAACAACAGCAAGCTAAACACTGACAACAAATGAAAGGAGATATTTTAAGAACAACAACAAGTTAAACACTGACAACAAATGAAAGGATATATTTTAAGAACAACAACAAGCTAAACACTGACAACAAATGAAACGAGATATTTTAAGAACAACAACAAGCTAAACACTGACAACAAATGAAAGGAGATATCTTAACAACGAATTAAACACAGATAACAAATGGGAGAAGACTACTTAACAACGAACTAAACACAGATAACAAATGGGAGAAGACTACTTCACAACGAACTAAACACAGATAACAAATGGGAGAAGACTACTTAACAACGAACTAAACACAGATAACAAATGGGAGAAAACCACTTAACAACGAACTAAACACAGATAACAAATGGGAGAAGACTACTTCACAACGAACTAAACATAGATAACAAATGGGAGAAGACTACTTAACACCGAACTAAACACAGATAACAAATGGGAGAAGACTACTTAACAACGAACTAAACACAGATAACAAATGAGAGAAAACCACTTAACACCGAACTAAACACAGATAACAAATGGGAGAAAACTATTTAACAACGAACTAAACACAGATAACAAATGGGAGAAGACTACTTAACAACGAACTAACCACAGATAACAAATGGCAGAAGACTACTTAACAAGCTATCACAAGTAGAAAATGCAGCTAACATTTTAAAATACAAAGAAATAGTTAAAATCGCTTTGAAGGAAACAGTCGTCGTTAGGCAACATGATCTTAATAAAGATTGTTTGGTAAACAATGTAGCCAGTTTTCTTTTCCTGTAATGAAATTTTAACAATGTCTCTGGTTTTTACTTTTAAAAAAAATTATCCTGACGAAATCTTGATTGAATTCTTTAGTTCGTTTTTTTTTTGTACCAACCCGCAGACGAAAAGCATATAAAATATATCCAAACAAATGAAAACGTTAGGTTATTTTCCTTTTTCGACATTATAATTCCGTAAAAGTAGGCTCTTGAAACTAGCGTCATTGGTGATATTACCTTTCAGGTTCTACCCTATTCAGGTGTCAGATCCCAAGACGTTCTTCAATCTACTTATGCAATCGTACCAAGATGATTATGCTATATTGCCAAACACTAGGAATGACCGCTAGGTCAGTTTTAGGCCTCACATCTCCATAAGATTTCCATAGTTTTAAAAACAAAAACAAATGTCCATTGGAGAAGCCCTTCTGTGGCTCAGTGGTACAGTTAAGAGCTTATAAAGCCAAAATTCGAAGTTGGATCCCCTCAGTGGACACAGCCCAGGTAGCTCACTGTATAGGTTTGTGCACAAACCAATAACAACTACTGCGACTTACAAAAAAAAAGGGGGGGGGGTGGCTTCAAAGGTAATTCCTCGAATGGATTTACTGGGATTAAAATTCTTTGGTCATCTTACTCAAGAAAACAGATGCTGATTTCAAGATGTGGCTCGAAGTTTCTAAACTTCGCCTCGTGAGCCTTCGTCAGCTTCAAATCCTTGTTTATATGTGTTTGTTGTTTATATTATCGATGATTCCAAGAGTTTAGACAAACTTCAAACTTATTTGCAAAGCGTCTACCTTGCAGCTAACAATGTTACTCTGTATTTTAATTTTACAGCCCCCCCCCCTGTTGTCCTATAAAATCCATCGAGTGATTTTGTTTTTTCAAATTTCATGGAGAACATTGAAGGTTTTATCCTTTCAAATGTCGTCTCTTTTGGTTCCAGATCGTTTTTAACAATCTCGTTATCTTCGGAAGTGGCTGTGACATATGCCCCCAGTTATAAGTGTTTCTGCGGTATTGCACTGTTGAATGGTTAATGTGGACACGTCACTGAATACATTTATGCAAACCTTCTCGTAAAGGGCTGTGAACATCTTTATAGTTGAGTACCAGTCCAGATTGGTACACTTGAAAAAAAAAAAAAAAAACAGGAAAAGAAGCTTCTTTTTAAGCGCTCGCGTAATTGGAGGGGGTGGGGTAATGTATAATTGTTAAGGAAAAAAAAAGCTACTCAATACTTGTTAATTCTCTGACCAGAATAAAATGAAATAAAAGGGAGAAACTACGTTTTATTTTCGGTATCATAATCGTAACAATTTAGCGGACCCGGCATGGCCAGGTGGTTAGGGCACTCCACTCGTAATCTGAGGGTCGCGGGTTCGAATCCCCG
>NW_013674238.1:5132-11235 GCF_000517525.1 Limulus polyphemus | reverse complement strand
GTAAAAACTATGGTTAAATGAAGTAAAACTATGGTTAAATGAAGTAAAAACTATAGTTAAATGAGGTAAAAAGTATGGTTAAATGAAGTAAAAAAGTATGGTTAAGAAAGTAAGAACTATGGTTAAATGAGGTAAAACTATGGTTAAATGAAGTAAAAACTATGGTTAAATGAAGTAAAACTATGGTTAAATGAAGTAAAAATTATAGTTAAATGAAGTAAAAAGTATGGTTAAGAAAGTGAGAACTATGGTTAAATGAGGTAAAACTATGGTTAAATGAAGTAAAAACTATGGTTAAATGAAGTAAAAACTATGGTTAAGAAAATAAGAACCATGGTTAAATGAGGTAAAAACTATGGTTAAATGAGGTAAAAACTATGGTTAAATGAGGTAAAAAGTATGGTTAAATGAAGTAAAAAAGTATGGTTAAGAAAGTAAGAACTATGGTTAAATGAGGTAAAACTATGGTTAAATGAAGTAAAAACTATGGTTAAGAAAGTAAAAACTATGGTTAAATGAAATAAAAACTATGGTTAAATGAGGTAAAAACTATGGTTAAATGAAGTAAAAACTATGGTTAAATGAAGTAAAAAAGTATGGTTAAGAAAGTAAGAACTATGGTTAAATGGGGTAAAACTATGGTTAAATGAAGTAAAAACTATGGTTAAATGAAGTAAAAACTATGGTTAAGAAAGTAAAAACTATCGTTAAATGAAGTAAAAACTATGGTTAAGAAAGTAAAAACTATGGTTAAATGAGGTAAAAACTATAGTTAAATGAAGTAAAAAGTATGGTTAAGAAAGTAAGAACCATGCACTATTACATTTTTGATACAGCGGATTAAGTGTAGAAGTTGTTTGACTGACTTGTGACCTAACTTTATCCTCTGTTTTTCCTCATCACTTCCTTTCGTAGGAATCTCGGATGGTCTGTGACGTCAGATCTAATTAGAGCATGATAATGCCTACTTGATTTACTCTTGGTTATCAGACTTGCATGTTTTTTATACGTATTTCTAGTTACCTATTGGTGGATCCAATACACCTAGAACCGTATTCTACGTTAGACATCTGAACCTAATCTGCTTTCAGATTTAAAGGTAATTATTCAACTAAAATGTGGATAGGATACTGATGGAAACCTACGTAATATATTTCTTCATTTGTACTACATGCTTGGTAGTATATAATAGTATTGTTGGTATGAATTGCTCAGGACCATCCCACTGTTAATATTTCAAGGCCTGGTGGTTAGGATGTTTTGACAATAATAATGTTACAGATATAGCAACATGGATGCCGGATGTGATAATAATAATGTTACAGATGTGGCTCGATGGATGCCGGATATGACATCAATAATGTCTGATAAAACAACATCTGTCACCTGATATGACAAAACAAAAAAACGATAATTTAATATGGCAAAGCTAGCCCTATTGTCAGTTATAAGTAAAAACCAAAACCCATTTTAAACAACATTACATTAATATATTTCAGGCCTAGTTTTCCTGTCAAACTGGAGTTGCATCAATACATTTACGCGGCTCTCTGAAAGTGGTTCGCGTTGTTTGTTAAGTGTCAGGTCAGCCACCTAGCGGTTTGCAATCGTGCTTAGGTTAAATGCCCTTAGTAACGGAATAAATCAAGCTTTCCAGTCATATTCTATATATATGTATCCGATTAAAATTCAACAAAGTCGGCTTGGGTGTACTGAAAAGGACAATAATAAAAAGTCAATTTTTAACCCTGCCTTCCGCACGTGGTCTGCTTATATATATATATATATATATATATGTTGTTTTTAGTATTATTTTTATTTATTGATTACAATAAATTTCCTTAACCTCCGATGTTCAAATACTTCTAAGCTGCTGTTCAAATCCGCATTATTTAGAATATTTCATAAATCCCCCCCTCACTCCCTCATCCCCACACACACAATTTGTTAGTAAACGTTTTAATTCACAGAGAAGCGAACATAATGTGAAAAGTAACAAAAAATAAATTTTTGGGTTCAGTGTATTGGCAGGTATAGTTAGTCATTGTAAATACTGTATTTTCCATGCCGGGATTTATTGGAACGACCCCTAGCTTTGCATGAATAGGTAGAGGGACGTGTATAGATAGATGTACGTGTGATATTTGAAAGTCGTTCCATATTCTACCCTGGTTTGTGTTTATTTGTGTAGGAGGGTGCACGGATTAACTTCAGTTACCCCACCATCGCATGGTTATATGCACGTGACACATCTATTACGATACCCCAGGAAGCGAAATGAACGTGGTGTTAATTGTAGTTAGAGAACACATCTTTTAGCACTGTGTGACGTGTATATCGCCAGCACGGAATGAGAAAAAGAATGTCCAATGTTCCATGTTAAGCCTTACATTCCTGCTCCTATGATCTGCACAGTTTCGTGCCGGTATGACCTAATGTTCTTCCGCATGCTTCGTCTGGTAAAACACGTGTATCTACTCTCATTAAGGCACTTTTTAACACACTTCAAATGAGACTCCCCCCGCACCTGCTTCTGCGAATAGCCGAGTTAAGTGTCGTGTTATTAACTCAATTTGCTGTCAACATACCCTTGAGAGAAAAAAGAAGTATAACGTCAGGACAGTCTGAAGGCTCTGCGTGTGAGGACATTTCACTCATTGGATTCTCTTTTATTTAAAGAAACTAATCCGTGAAGAGTGAATGAAACACTATTTGCATTAATATTTTTAACGTTTTACGGCCCGACTTTCCACATTCAACAGTCTATATATCTAGTAAACTAATATGTTATTAGCAAAAGACGTATTTCTTTTTTTCACCACCAGATGTAAATGGCAAGGTTTGTTTGTTTGTATGAAGTTAAGCACAAAACTACACAATGGGCTATCTGTGCTCTGCCCACCACTGGTAACGAAACCCGGTTTCTAGCGTTGTAATTCCGCAAACGTTCGGCTGTACCCATGGTGGGGTTGGGGCGAAATGGCTTCTTTGTTTGTTTGTTTTTACTTAGACACAATGGGCTATCTGTGCTCTGCCACCACTGGTATCGAAACCCGGTTTCTAGCGTTCTTCATCCACCGACATAGCGCTGTGCCACTGAGATAAAGTTACATCATTCTCTACCACACAAAATTTAACAAACTCTTGAAAGAATTGTATTATAACGTATCATTTAACGTGGCAGAGTGGTTAACGTACGGGGCTGCATATCGGAGAGGTAGAACAACTCTCAGCTGTGGGTGCGTTATAAGCGCGACAATCAATTTCGTTATTCTGTTCATGGCCGGTCAAAGCCCTCGTGGCGGCGGGTGATGCTATGTTATTGCGTCCTATCGGAGCAATAGTTGAAGACTAGGGACAGCTATACCAAAACACTTTTGTCAACGAACATAAGAGTACTGTAAAGGCGGAAAATAATGATATTCCTGAGCGCTGGTGATTTGATAAAACAAAATCAATCAATGTCTTAATAAGAGTTGTCTGAAAAAAAAGAAATAAAGTTATTTAAATTAAAATATAAAGTAATAAATGTCTCTTTGTGATGCCCCCCCCCCCAGTGGCACAGCGGTACGTCTGCGGACTTACAACGCTAGAGTCCGGGTTTCGATACCCGTGGTGTGCAGTGTACAGATAGCCCATTGTGTAGTTTTGTGCTTAATTACAAACAAACAAAAAAAAAAGGATTTTTCCGTTTATATTCTGCTATGATTTTGACATTGTTATGTTGGTTAATAAAACACGTAAAACAAAAATAAAATACAACAGAGAAACATGTAAAGGATCAGTAAAGATGAGAAAAAGTGTCATCAAAATATTTCTAAAAGTATAAAAGGTCAACTAGTCAACACCACCCACCGCCAACTCTTGAGCTATTCTTTACCAAAAGTTATAGCATCCCCCATAGCTGAAATGGCAAGCACATTCGATGATTGGTTTCGATCCCGTGACCCGAGTCTAAAAGAGTAGCCCAAGAGTTGGCGGTGGGTGGTGATGACTAGCTGCCTTCCCTCTAGTATTACACTGCTAAATTAGGGACGGCTAGCGCAGATAGCCCTCGTGTAGCTTTGCGCGAAATTCAAAAACAAACAAACAAACAAACAATTTAGCGATCCCAAAAATACTTTGGTGTATAGCATTGTATTTAAAGTTGAGCTTTAGAAATCCAACATAAGAGGCTCGGATACAGAATGGTAAGTTTTGAATGAAGTGTATATTTGTTTTTATTGTGGAAGTTTTCGTGGGCCATTCATATCGCAAGATAAGACAAGATGATGTTGAGTGTACTTAATGATTGAGACAGACATAGCTTACAACTAGCTTGTTCGTCATGGCCAAGGCTTATCAATAACAGCTACTTAAGACAAAATGTCTTCAGTTAATATTAATGTTACAGATATGGCTCGATGGATGCCGGATATGCTAGAGATATAGCAACATGGATACCGGATATGACAATAATAATGTTATAGATATGTCTTGATGGATGCCGGATATGCTAGAGATATAGCAACATGGATACCGGTTATGACAATAATAATGTTACAGATATGGCTCGACGGATGCCGGATATGCTAGAGATATAGCAACATGGATACCGGATATGACAATAATAATGTTATAGATATGTCTTGATGGATGCCGGATATGCTAGAGATATAGCAACATGGATACCGGATATGACAATAATAATGTTACAGATATGTCTTGATGGATGCCGGATATGCTAGAGATATAGCAACATGGATACCGGATATGACAATAATAACGTTACAGATATGGCTCGATGGATGCCGGATATAATCCCACTATTCGTTGGTGGCCAGGTGGTTAGGGCACTCGACTCGTAATCTGAGGGTCGCGGGTTCGAATCCCCGTCACACCAAACATGCTCGCCCTTTCAGCCGTGGGGGCGTTATAATGTGACGGTCCACGGCTGAAAGGGCGAGCATGTTTGGTGTGACATGGATTCGAACCCGCGACCCTCAGATTGCGAGTCGAGTGCCTTAACCACCTGGCCATGCCGGGCCAACACAGCAATAGTGTAACTATTTCTAAACTAAGCAATTTGAATAACAATTAAACTTTTTAATGTTTCTATTAATAATTAACATTAACTTCCGATCAGAACAAGCTATGTGCTTAGAGTGAAACTTAAAATTAACCTTACATTCAGCACATCTAACTTATAAAAATAATGTATTGTTTCATCAGTTAGGGACCCTCGCTATTATCGCCGATAACTCCAGTAATATCTAAAGAGGTACGCACAGTTTAGTCCTAAATATATATATATAAATTAAGCTAATAATATTTTTGTCACACAGAATCTTCGGGTAGTTACAAAGGATCGATCGCAACTTAAAATACTTGATATAGTAATGGAAAAGTACACATGCTACAGAATGTTTATAAAGTAGTAATGGAAAAGAAGAGACATTACATCATACTTACAATGTGGTGATGAAGGGGGTGAAAGACTTGGATCTCTTTCCATTTTATCAACCGTCACTCTTTCTTGTCGAATCTCAAAGAACTCCGGAGCTGTACTAGCAAAGTAGATGTCGCTCTGAAATAAACGGGTCCAGATATGCGTGTTTGTTTGGTGTAAAGCACGAAAGTACACAATGGATTATCCGTGCTCTGTCTACCGCGGGTATCGAAACACTATTGTTAGCGTTACAAGCTCGCAGACTTACTACTGAGACACCGGCGGAAGGGAACATAGAAAAATTCTTATCGATATCTTAACGCTACAGGATTTTAGTTGTTTTCAATAAAGTAGGAAAATAAGAGTAATTTTACCGTATTTGTTTTCCGTTGATATCACAAGGTTAAAATCTAATTTTTCAAATATTATGCAAAGGTAATAAAAAAAGTGCTACGTTCGACACTTATCAACAGCAAAATAAATAGTAACTAAAGAAACCGAAGTTCAACATTCCAGGTTTACATCTTCCCGAGTTGATATTGTTACAAATATGTACATACATATATATATATATATATAAAATATGTACTACAAATATATATGAATATATACTACATACTACAAATATATATGAATATATACTACATACCACAAATATATATATATATAATATAT
>NW_013674238.1:0-4132 GCF_000517525.1 Limulus polyphemus | reverse complement strand
TTTCTTAACCATAGTTTTACTTCATTTAACCATAGTTTTTACTTCATTTAACCATAGTTTTACCTCATTTAACCATAGTTCTCACTTTCTTAACCATACTTTTTACTTCATTTAACTATAGTTTTTACCTCATTTAACATAGTTTTTACTTCATTTAACCATAGTTTTACTTCATTTAACCATAGTTTTTACCTCATTTAACCATAGTTTTTACCTCATTTAACCATAGTTTTTATTTCATTTAACCATAGTTTTTACTTCATTTAAGCATAGTTTTTACTTCATTTAACCATAGTTTTTACTTTTTTTAAAACTAGTGTCATTTCATTTTAAGATACAAAATAACTTTCTCAGTTATTACAATTAAGGCAATTCACAGTCTCATAAGCGAGCACAATAATACTGGTTTTAGGTAATCAGATAAAGAATGCTTTATTTTTTTTTGGACTAAGTACATTTTAGTTTGTCACAGTTGGGACTGACTGATGGATATCGGACGACTCCCACTGTATTTATAGTTAAGAAGAACTGTAAGACGACGTTTTTAGAAACATTAGAGGGGGAAGCAACATATTTTGCGAGTGTAGATAGCCAACGAAACTTACGATCTTCTAAAAATAATTTTACCATTTAGTTGAGTGTAAACAGTGGGGATTACGTTTCGCGTAACAAGAAAATGAAATCATGTGTGATCAAACATATAAATAACTTTTCTACATTTTCTTGTAGAGGTTCTGCACGAAGTTAATAACATCCTTAGAAACTGATTGTCCAAATGTTATAAACGTGTACTAATCCTGGTTGTATGCGGCAATAACTATTTCATAAAAGATTATACCAGTTTGGCCCTGTGTCTGTGCCCACTACTTGAGACGGGACAAGTTGATCTCGCGGGTTGACATAGTTGATATGAGTTAAGGGTTTTCTACTTTTAATGTATCGTTTAGGAGAGTCAAATTAGCAGATCATCCATGAATGACTGTATACTGCATTTGGACTCTGGTCTGGCTTGAAAGTATGGTATAAATAGTTCTTTTTGATCTTTCTATGCAGATTTAGTTGGAAAGTTTTCTCTTCATCCAACACCTAGTTAAAGTCGTAACGATTCATATTGCTGAATTTCGCGCGAAGCTACTCGAGCTACTACATTAGCCACCTTTAATTTTGAAGTGATAGAACACAAGGAAGGCAGTTAGCCAATGCCACCCACCGCCAATTCTTGGGTTTCCCTTTACCAAGAAATAGTGGGATTGAACACCAAATTATAACGCCCCACCAGGTGAAACCAAGCATGTTCGGGGACGGGTTTCGATCCCACCAAGCCATGCCAAATCACAACAAGAAATCGAGGCTAACCAGTAGGCAAAGTAGATAAAACTTGTACACATTGTCATGTTAATATAGATTTGTTTTATTTATCATTACAGCATTTGTCTTCATTTGCTGTCCATGTTAAGTTTATTATCTACTACCAATTTCCTAATCTGTGGTTTTATGGAAACATTTGGTTACATGTGGTACGTCATTGTATCTGAATACCACAAAGGTACGTTTCATTAAGCCAAAGATAAAAGGGGGACTGGCTTGGCATGGCCAGGCGGTTAGGGCGCCTGACTCGCAATCTGAGGGTCGCGGGTTTTAATCCCTCCTCCTACCAAACATGCTCGCCCTTTCAGCCGTGGGGGCTTTATAATGTGACGGTCACTTCCACTATTCGTTGGTAAAAGAGTGGACCAAGAGTTGGCGGTGGGTGTTGATGACTAGTTGCCTTCCCTCTAGGTCCTTGCGTGATAAATAATATTAAACAGCTTGAGCTGAGAACAAAGTTAAACAACAATTTGGATTGCAGAAAATATACAAATGACGACAAGGACAACCACATACTATGCATAATCAACATTCATTTATTTAAGGTGAGGCATAATATTCAAGCACGGGTTTGAAATTTGACATGAAATATCAGTTAGCTTTTTTCTGTAATTACTTGATCGTTATTCATCAAATTCACGAAGGGAAAAAAATTGTCATTAGCGTTACAACAGTAGAAAAGGAATTAACTAAGCGCTTAATTAAGCAAGACATAACATTAACAAATACAGTTAAAGCCAGCTAAAATTTGCACTCGCTTCATGGAGTCCTATATCGCGTACTTTTGTCATTGAGCAGTCCAGGTAGCGTGGCGCCCTCTCTAATTTTGAACCTTCGGCCAAATGGTGATAACTAAATATCATACAAAAAACAGTAGGATATGTATTAATTAGTTTGTTTTTACTTTTCTGAATTATTTTATTATTATTCTTATTACGCCTCATCTTTCAACATCTATTTCCAAGTGTAAATAAAGCGGATTGCACGTGATATGAAGTGTTATCCTTAGCTGTAATCAGGCTTAATATTGGTGTTCCATTTTGCCATCTTTCCAGGCTTTCCCGCTAGTCTTTCACTGCTAAATTAGGGACGGCTAGAAAAGTTGGCCCTCGTGTAACTTTGCGCGAAATTCAAAAACAAACAAACAAACCATCTTCCCAGAAGTTAATGTGTTAACGATTGACGAAATGGCCTACAAACGTACTATCTAACGCATCTGCCCGACACTATAGCAACGTGGCAAACAAATTTAAGCCTAATTTACTATTGACAATTTAGTATAAAATTGCACAATCCAAATAAATTTAAGCCTAATTTACTATTGATAATATAGTACAAAATTGTACAATCCAAATAAATTTAAGCCTAATTTACTATTGTATTCTCAAAATAAGTCGAATGTAATTGAAATATTTACAAAAAAATTAAGAAGAATATTAACTGGGCTTTATAAAACAAAAATTACGAGAGTTTAGCCTTCAGTCGTCTTTATTTTGCAGCGCCCCCTTCAACATTCCGATGCTGGTTCATAAGTAAATATTTCTTACTGAAACTCATGTTGCTTCTTAAATTACATTTCTTTTCTTTCTGTTTTGAATATCCTTCCTATGAGTGAAATGAGAAACTTTACACGCCACCTAAAAAAGAAGAAAACAGATAAATATCTTAAGTTTGTTATCTACAGCCACGTGGTAACCAGTCTCATGAGGTTGCAGAAAGGGGATATCAGTTGTCTCAAAGGTTTGTTCTTTCCACATAATTCTATACAGCAGAAACAAAATCACGAGTGTAAACTATCTGGACAATCTTGGCGTAACAAAAAAATTCATTATAGTCATTTTCAAATGCTGAAATACTAAAAATATTGGTTCAAAGTAACTGTGGTCAATTATTTTTAAACAGCTCTTTGTTGTTGTTGTTTTTTTGACATAGTAAACCACACATACCCCGCTAGAGAGCGTCACGGATAATTACTCTTCAGGATATTACGATTGGTTCGAAAGACCCACAAAGTGTTCTTTGTAATGGCTTTCAGGTTCGAATTCTGAGTATGACAGAGAAAGTGGAGAACTGCGGTTCGTGGGAAGTGTGTTGGTTTTTAGATCTAAAACTATGATCGGAACGACTTCTAGAACGATAAGCCTGTTCAAACTTATATCACGAAATAATAGACTCAATATAAGGGTTATGATAAAACTATCACAGATTGTATCTAGCCGATTTTTTCTAAAAACATTTACATATGTTGTATTTGGCCATTTTCACGTGAATTTTTATAAATTCACAATTCTTATACGTAAATCAATGTATCTTTTTTAAATTCGCTATCAGATGACAACACAAAATAGGTATCATGTTTCGTGTTGTCATAATTCAAGCGAACGAAGGCAGTTGTTCTTTACAGAACTACGTACTGTAACTTCAGTTACGTGCACGGGGGGGGGGGGATTTGTTGGGCTCAAGCACTAAAAGCGACCCATTTTTTCAGTTACAAAAAAAAACTCTCAACGACTACTGAAGGAGACGCCCGATTTCACGCCTTTCCTGCTGCGCGTTACTGTAAATAAAAAATTACAGCTTTAAAATGAATGGAACACGGGAACTTGTAGGTCTTTACAGTAATCAAATAAATGTGGTATTCTGTTAAGTGTTAATATGGAATAATTTATCAAATAAGTGTGGTATTCTGTTAAGTGTTAATATGGAATAATTTATCAAATAAGTGTGGTATTCTGTTAAGTGTTAATATGGAATAATTTATCAA
>NW_013674237.1:28383-30349 GCF_000517525.1 Limulus polyphemus | reverse complement strand
ATAGTGGTTAATGAGCCATTCATAACGAGTCCGCGTTCTTTGATGTTCCATTACTGATATAAGTTCTTCACAATGAGACCAGGTTCCATTATTAATATCTTAACCGTAGTTATGTGTACGTCCTTTCTCTATCGCTGTTTACATTTTTAACACACACACACTATTCTCCGACGTTCCATTACTAACATATTAACAGAAGTTATCAATTAATCGTGAAGGTTTTACTTTCTGTATTTCTATTTACATCTGTACCTTGTATCGCTGTAAAACCTTAACATCTTTTAAAGTTAATCCACGTTTTAAGAAACTCATTCTCACCAGCATATCACAGTTCAGAAATATACCAACTCGCTCTTCAACTGAAAATAACGAAAACTATATTCTACAATTTTAATAATTCTGTATCTGTTAACGACTTCACTTGTGTTCAAGTACAATTCAACTTTAAACCAAAACATTCACAAGTGTCAAAGCCACGAACATAAAAATACTCAGTTTTTTTGTTTGTTTGGGGATAGTCTTGTCCTTCATTGTCCTGTAATAGATCTTACAAAATGTTTCAACTGATAAAATAATAAAATCTATTAACCCTAAAACTGGTGGCTTGTTATTACAACCTTCTCATTCGTAGTGAGTAATTTTATGGTTCTTTGTCCAAAAGATTGGGTAAAATAACTCCTTTTCTATGTAAAATATAAAGAGGGACTCCAGCAGTGGTTAGTAAAAATTAATTACAATAAGTATTGAATTTCCTGCGGTTGTCCTACACATTTTTTTATGTAACTCGGATGTTATTACGGACTCTCTAGTCAACAAAATCATTCACTCTTAAAGCAGTTGGGTTCAGAAGTTAATAAAAATGTGTTTAAAAGACTGAGAAGATCCCTGGATCCTTTAGGTACGTCTAGGGATACAGAAGATCGGTTAAATTACCTGATTTTCATTTTTTACAAAGCCCCATATTATGATCCGGGCAGCAAGTGATCCATTTGGTGTTAAGACTGGAACTACGTCCACCTACATGTATTTGTAAAGATAAGTATATCGGATAACTATTAATAATGTGTTTAAATCGGTGTCAAACTGTCTAATAATTAATAAACTGTTTAACATAGTCTCTTCTTAGGGGAAGGGGAGATTTAAACGACTAATTTATCTTATATATTTATTTATTTTAACTTTCATTATTGAAATATTCGGAACAAAATAATTTAAGACTATTTTAAGATCAATTGTATTTTGGTAAAGTGTAGGAATTTTTTATCACTTCCGAGGTAAAAAGTAGATCCTTGAAAACTGTTTTGTGAATAAGTAAGAAGAAAATAAGCCTAAATTACAAAATATTATCAGAGCTATAATTGAATACATAACACTAAAAACTGTGTAACTATTAACGAATCTATAAACAAATGAGAAAGAGTATTAACTGACCTTTGAAATGTAAGGCTTACACGACATTTTTTCAAGATACCGGCTCTAGGAATAACACAAAAATTAAATGAATTTCCTTACACGTGAAAAAAAAAAGACTATGACTTAGAAGATGGAAATTTTTGTTAGAAATTGTGTACAGTTTTTTGTTCCTTTTAATTTGGCTATTTGAGATTCAAGATCAGTGGTGTAAAAATAGCATGTCAGATTTATCTTTAACCTCCCACAAGCCACTGCCCAATAGGCCTTTCTTCTAGTACCAGAACTCGTCAATTGCTTTCTGACGCTTCGCTAACTTTCGGCGTTTAACCCGTAACTCTAATGTATATACAGTTAACTGTTTCATAACAAAGAAAATATTTTAAAAATAATATATTCAATGTATAAAACATGAGTGTAGATCGCCGATGTTTTCAAACACACGTTTCTTATCACACCCATTATGAACTAGATTTTAACCTATATATTTTACTTATTACTCATGATTCTTGGAGGAAATACAATGTTACTATAATACATTAATGTTTGTTTTGAG
>NW_013674237.1:23485-27383 GCF_000517525.1 Limulus polyphemus | reverse complement strand
GTGGTAGGCAGAGCACAGATAGCCCATTGTGTAGCTTTGTGCTTAACTACAAACATAATACATTAAATAGTATCCCATCTCTCTCCGAAGAAAATTAGATAATATTGTTATTAAATATATATTATATTTGTAGTTATTTATTTTTAAGACTGCTCGGTCTTATTACATAAAAAATATTAATTTAAAAATAGTAGGTAAATACGCAATAGTGTGTAATGTAAAATGAACATACACTGTTTGTTTTATAATGAAAGTTCCTATAGATTTCGTCAAAGATGCCCATCAAAAGACAAAAACATTTTTTACGAACAGTAATCAGAAAAAGGTATTGTTGCGTCAGAGATCACGTGACCAGTGTCACGCCACCTATTTTCCAGAAGTATCCTGTTCCTTCGTGAATGCCCTACCGTTTACTAGATATATGTTAGTCTGGTATATATATATAAGACGCTCACAACGTGTGTAGGTAGTGAGTAATTGAACTGCAGTCAGAGAGGATTGTTGAAGTTAACGCGTTTGTTTTAGCGCGATTGTTGAAATTAAGTGTATCGTAAAGTTATATTCAGGAAGAATAAACCAGTTTTACTTAAGAAAAGACTTGTGTCGCTAAAGTTTCGTGGGAACGAAGTTACGAAAAATTAATTAACAAACGGAGACGTAACAATATCATTGAATATTGTGGCTTTGGGTTTGGTTTGTTATGAATTTCGCGTAAAGCTACACGAGGGCTATCTGAACTAGCCGTCTCTAAATTAGCGGCGAAAGACTAGAGGTGGCTTTAGGAAAATGTCTGACAACTAACAATTTTAAAGTTGTTTATAAATATCCCAACGCCGTTAAAACGTTCTGTCCTTTAAACATGTCTGCTTCTCACGATAAAGAAAAAGATGTCTATCTTCCAATCTTGTGAAGGAGTTTATGTTGGTGAAATGGGTAGAAATTTTGATAAAAGGCTCGAAGAACATAAAATGGATGAAATAATGCTTGCTTGATCATAAAATCAACTGGAAGTCAGCCAAAATAATACATGAAACAAGAAATTATGTCAAAAAAGAACCGTATAAATCTCGTTACTCCAGAGGATGCCAAACTTTAACACCTCTGAAGGTTATTTTAAACTTAACTTCCTTCATATAGTTTGAAACTAGCGTATAAAATGAACAAGGTGTGTTTCTCTCACTAACAAACGTTTGGTTTGTTTCATGTTAAACACAACTCTACACAACGAGCTATTTGTGCACATCCCATCACGGGTGTCTAACAAATGTTCGACTGAAAAAATACAATGAAAGTTTAAAACTTGTACATTCGTATAAATTCTGTTGTTGTTTCGTAACAATAGTGGATTTAAACTTTATTCTGTTGTTGTTTCGTAACAATAGTGGATTTAAACTTTATTCTATTGTTGTTTCGTAACAATAGTGGATTTAAACTTTATTCTGTTGTTGTTCCGTAACAATAGTGGATTTAAACTTTATTCTGTTGTTGTTCCGTAACAATAGTGGATTTAAACTTTATTCTGTTGTTGTTCCGTAACAATAGTAGATTTAAACTTTATTCTATTGTTGTTCCGTAACAATAGTGGATTTAAACTTTATTCTATTGTTGTTCCGTAACAATAGTGGATTTAAACTTTATTATATTGTTGTTCCGTAACAATAGTGGATTTAAACTTTATTCTATTGTTGTTCCGTAACAATAGTAGATTTAAACTTTATTCTGTTGTTGTTTCGTAACAATAGTAGATTTAAACTTTATTCTATTGTTGTTCCGTAACAATAGTGGATTTAAACTTTATTTTGTTATGGATGGAGATTATGCTTTCACCCGCGTGTGTTTGTCAGCAAGGTTTCTCTAAAAATGGCTGAATGAATTTGGACGAAAATTGGTATACATTCGGACTAGGGCTCAACTTAGAAGTGATTAGTTTTTTGGAGAGTCAAGGTCACGAAAATAAAAAAAAATCCAATCTGTTAGCATGGGGACCGATTTTTCACACTATTTTTGCTCGATAAATCAGTCAAAAATAATAGGATTTTGATGAAACTTGGTGGACATGTGTACAATATTATTCCTCATTGTCCTGCCAAAAATGGTTCGCGTCCGTTGATAACCACAAATATACGGACACTACAGACATACCACTATAACAGATCTTAACATTTTGCCTGTTCTTCAGAAAGATACTTGATTGGATAACTAAGACTTCTTCATTATGTACAGTTTCAACCGTGTGATGTTATTTTGGTCACTTGAGGAAGTCATGACCTCTCGTTTGTCCTCAGAAGCGTTGATTCACAAAGGTGAAATTAAAGAATGGTTAGTGCATATTATTTATTAATAAGCTAGATATACTTCAACAGGCGAAAGTTCTCTTGATGTCTGTATAAAATTACGTTTGGATTTGGTACAAAATACCGGAATATTCTAAATCACTCATGTCTCACCTGCTTTACTATAATATATACTAACAGCGTGAACACAGAAACTTGTTATTTTCTTTATTTTTGGTAGGTCTAGGCCCAACACTTAGAAAAAATACACTACTTTTTTAGTGAATTCCATCTTTTGTTCGGTTTATTTTTAATAATATTATTTTAATAAATATTGGAATTTTAATACATATTTTAAGTTTTGTATGTTATTTTGTTGTTTGAATCTAGCCTATCCATAGGCCTAACTGGTTCTTGTAATAACTTAGACGTCAGTTAATTGTTATTGCAATATAAAAAGAAAACGAAAAAGGGAGTTTTCGAAACTAAGGTAGGATTTTTTATTCCTTCTTGTACTGTAATAGTACCGTCAAAATATAATATCACATTTGAATATAACTTTTTAGAGGCCTAATTCTATGTCAGACTACGGAGTTTAGGCAACAAACGTTTTAACGTCAGTAAAAAATAAGTTTAAGCTTAGGCCTACCTAACACTTAAATGCTATTAATAACACAATCTTATTTGACGAAACTTACCATGTAACCAAACACGTCAACAGGTTTATCTATAAAAACTGTATTTAATAACGTTTGTAAAACTTGAACAACATTATTATTCTTGTAATATTCTAACGCTTGTTTCTTTAATTCGTCATTCATTTCTCTGATACTAGTCATTGTTTTAAATTTAATTCAAACTTTATATAACGGACTTAATTAGGCCTAGCAACATATATTAAAAGTTTGGCTTCCATTTCGTCAGTTGTAACTTTTCACAATTTCTCTAACAGTACTAAAAAGTATTTCCCTTTTTCGACGCTACATAGGCTAAAATTCCTAAAATAATAATTTACGTTAATTTGCCATTATCTCATAGGAAGACGAAATAGGAAGTGAAATGTTTATATTTTTCGATATGTGTACAATATAATTAATCTTGTTATACTAAAATATAGAGAATAACTGCGTCTCTTCTATAAGAAATTTTATCCCATATTAAAGCTACAGGTACAAGCCTAGAAGATTTTTTAAATTCCTTCTGTTTTATAATGCCAGACGCTTAATTTATGTAATGGTCAATGAACTTAAAAGGTTAAAAGAAACTTCAAGAATGAATCTCAAAACTTTTCCCATACTGCTTCAAATAAATATATACGGAAATTATCAAAACACTGTTTCAGCATTCAATCCAATACTGCATTTATAAAAGGATTTCATTTTTATAAACACTGTCAAATATTGTAATAATGATACATGGTTTTGGCATTATATGTACATTATTTTTTTTTGTGTGGCCATGAAATTTAAAATGTTAGAAGAAATTATGTTTTTAAATAACCCTGCATTTATTAAAATAATAATTAAAGTTTGAAAATTTAACTGTCTTTATTTTTTAAATAATTAATTTATACATTTTTTGTGGATTATATGGTGCTACTTTACTGTATATATATATATATATAT
>NW_013674237.1:19938-23460 GCF_000517525.1 Limulus polyphemus | reverse complement strand
TTAAATGTTAGAAGAATTATTGTTTTAATAACCTGCATTTATTAAATAATAATTAAAGTTTGAAATTAACTGTCTTTATTTTTTAAATAATTAATTTATACATTTTCGTGGATTATATGGTGCTACTTTACTGTATATATATATATATATATCGGTTCATTTAAACACTCCTATTGTACCTATGTTTGCTTTAGTTATGGCATAAACTCAACCATTCAACCAGACTGGTTGAACTGAGCTTCCACATTTAGAAACATTCTTACCATAACACAAAGGAATAGAATAATTCATTACATTATTTCCATATAACATTTGCGAGATGTTACAGATATAAACATTTCTCTTCGGGGGGGCTTGAAACTTTCATTAACTCGAAATTCTGCCGAACAAATACTATCAATAGTTTAATATTTTCTTTTATCAGATGAGCTAATTTCAAAGATAAACGGATGAAAAGTAAATCGACGGCATCTCTCTACGATGAACACAACCGATATGGGCAACAATTGTCTAGTTTAGAGTGAAACTTTAGGAGAACCAATGTACAAAAAGTAGCTCCTGCGGAAAGATAGGCTCAGTTTTGCCCGAGATTATATCCTATCTGGGAGGACTGAAGTGGCTGTAATGTGATGAGCTATTGGTTCTTGTAATGCAGTTGGTGAAACGAGCAATGACTGATTTGACCAAAGGTAGCCATAAACTACTTAGTTCCGAGCCCGTTTAGGGATGGTTTCATCGTGTTGATGTAGAAAGATTCTTTGATTCTTGTTTTCCAGAATTTATCAGAGTTGATATGTCTGCAGTTGTCCCAGTCTGTTTTTATGTCCATTCAATGTTGCACGTTTTGCTAACGCAAAATTTTGTGTTTTCAGCAGTCTTTATGTTTTATCATAATTGTTTCCCGATGTCTTAAAGTTTCTCTGGTGTAGGTTTAGTTACAAGAACAGGGTATTCCATAAATTAAATTTGTCAGATGTTCTTTGTTTAGAAGAAATCTTACACTTTCTCCACAAAGTGTCACTCTGAACTAAACGGTTGCTGCCTATTTCAACTTTCTTCACCATAAGACTCTGCCTAATTCATCTATAAAAGAATAATAGCATACTTTGTAATATGTTATAACACATTTCTATAGTTTTATCTAATTCTTTTAATACTACCAATGACTTTTTTTTTTTCATGTATATTTACGTCTTCAGTTTGGGACATCACAGTAACTCCAAACTAGTAGTGTACTTAATGGTCAAAATTTCTTGCACACAATATTTCCCTTAGACTGTGCGTAAACAATAACCAGTTTATCCACCTCTTGACATTAGAAAGAACTGTTGATTTAGATCTCAAGATCGGTTCGTTACTGATTTACACCGACCTTTTCCAGGAAGAAAATGACTTAACTAATGTTTAATATATCATGATTTATTATATATACAATATATTCATTATTGCTGATTAGGCTGCTTGGTTATTTGACAAAAGTTAGAGAGTTTACCTGTGGCTCTACAAGTAATAGACAGAAGCTGTAGGTAGAGATAACAAAAAAAAATATAAACAGGCATGTTTAAATATATTACTTTGTTACTTTCACAAATGAAGACTTCTTTATTATTATAAACAAATATTTAAAAGAAAAACAGTCAAAAACAAACTTAATTTACTGTACAGTTTTAAAGAATAGATCGCATTAAAATTTCTTCTTTACTCCTTGTGGCAGAATGCTTTCTTTGGCATAGTTAAAAAATGACAACAGTCCGTAACGCTTACTGCGTCTTGAGAAATAATTTGTCACAACATCACTGTCCTCTGAAAAAAAAAAGAGGAAATAAATTCCTACGTGTGTATAAAAAACAGAAACTCGCACTAGCCAGAAAATACTCGTCTTTTACTAATATTAACTTAATTAGTTGTTTTGTTTTTAGAAGGTGGGTTGAATACGGTATTATTAGTTTGGGAAACATGAAATGCTTATAGTGGTGTTCACATCAATACTTTTGTAACAACTAAATTTACAGTATTCTGATATTAAACAGACTTACACAACGTCAGAAAAATGTGTCTTTGTTAGTTGTCCATACCTGATACAATAGGTTTAGACTCCGAAACTGTTGGTAAGATGTTTTCGTTGGCAGAAAGTGAAATGAAAAAGGCAAAAGGTACGATCCACAAACAAAGTGTGAAATACGCCAAGACCTAAAAACGAAAATGGTTTTCATTTCATTCTCACACTTTTCACATAAAGTCCAAATTTATCCTTTCTAAACTTTACAGCATAATGACATTTACTTAACATAAACATGACAAATGTGTTCACCACAAAACAGATTTTAAACAGACAGGAACCAAATTATTGATTTATCAAGTTTCTGGAAAACTTAAAACTGTACAATCCACACAAACGTAAAACGACATCGACACTAGCAAGTACGACTAACATTTGATAAGCTTACTTATAGCCATAAAATAAGTGTACTTTCATAACATAACATTTTGGGACAACATGGGACCTATTGGTCCATCTTGGCTGTTTCATCCTCTAAGCTAAACTCAAACTAATGATAATTAAAAAAAAAAATCTTAAATCCAGCCCTTATCATTCATATACTTATCAAGCTTTCTCTTAAACTCACTTAAATTTACTGCCTCCACAACGTCCAAAGGCCAACTACCCTGTTAGAAAAATAAAACTGTCTTAGCTGATGATGACTCCAAAATTTATATTTGTGTCCCCTAATCCTACTATTCTCACTGTTACGGTTAAATATGGAAAAAGATGATGAATCAACACTATCAATTCCTTTTACAATCTTAAACACCTCAATCAGATCCACACGAACTCTTCTTTCTTCAAGAGAAAACAATTTGACAGGTTTCAACCCCTCCATCCCAGGCACCATTCTAGTAACCCTTCTCTGAACCCCTTCCAACAATTCAATGTCTTTCCTAAGATAAGGATCCTGTGGCTTACACTATTTATTTGAGAATCTTTCTCTTGTTGTGGGGAAAAACATTTTTATTACCTCGTTTAACTACCCAAAACAACTATTTCTGTAAGATATCAATCTTTTCATCTGTCCATAACGGTTCAAGCAAGTAAAATCCTTTACGGAACTTACAAGATATATTGTTGACAAACATCCTAACATTTTTCACAAGTTGTAAAATTAAGAATGGTAAGCACGATAATAATTCAGGAACTTCACTAAAGAAAGTCAAGATAAAACACTGTTATAGTAAAGCCAAGATAAAACACTGTTATATTAAAGCCAAGATAAAACACTGTTATAGTAAAGCCAAGATAAAACACTGTTATATTAAAGCCAAGATAAAACACTGTTATAGTAAAGCCAAGATAAAACACTGTTATGGTAAAGCCAAGATAAAACACTGTTATGGCAAAGCCAAGATAAAACACTGTTATGGTAAAGCCAAGAAAAACACTGTTATAGTAAAGCCAAGATAAAACACTTATAGTAAAGCCAAGATAAAAACACTTATAGTAAAGCCAAGATAAACACTGTTATA
>NW_013674237.1:17040-19528 GCF_000517525.1 Limulus polyphemus | reverse complement strand
GTAAAGCCAAGATAAAAACACTTATAGTAAAGCCAAGATAAACACTGTTATAGTAAAGCCAAGATAAAACACTGTTATAGTAAAGCCAAGATAAAACACTGTTATATTAAAGCCAAGATAAAACACTGTTATATTAAAGCCAAGATAAAACACTGTTACAGTAAAGCCAAGATAAAACACTGTTATATTAAAGCCAAGATAAAACACTGTTATATTAAAGCCAAGATAAAACACTGTTATATTAAAGCCAAGATAAAACACTGTTATAGTAAAGCCAAGATAAAACACTGTTATAGTAAAGCCAAGATAAAACAAACATCATATTTTTAGTGTAATTACCGTTATGTTTGTTTTGTACTTCGAGATTACTGAACACGGAACTCTGAAGGTTCCAAAACATTTATGTAATTACGTTTGTGTTTTTCTTTATAACTTAAGTTATGTTTTCCAAAAAATTATTCAATTACTGTATAACTTCTTTCAGTAACCCGCAACTCTTAGGACATGAATAACACAGGCCTGGATGGTTTTATTGTTTTGAATTTGATACGTTTTCTACAGTAACTCCTGTACGCTGAATCTGAAAATGATATCCATTTTTCTCCATCACGTACAGATTTTTCACAAAATGTCAAATGTTCTTTTACATAAGTGAATCATTTTCCTTGAAATCGGGTCACATTTTGTTATGCTTAAAACGTTGACAACCACTGGTTATAGATTTCTCTCGACCAATCGCAACATGAGAGTCTTATTGATCGTTTTAGAACCCAGACATAATAATACAAAATTTTCACTGTGGTAAACAAAATAATAATTTGATCTAAGTAAGAGTATTTTTTTCTTCATAATTTGTAAAAAATCCTTACTTTGATTGAAAAAAATGAATATTATTTTTTAAATCGGCGTAGCTGAATTATGGAAAATCCATTATTAAAACCAAAACAACTTTTACGAGGTTTAAATTTGCAGGCCCGTGTAATTCGTGAACACTTCTTACTTAACTGTCTCAAAAAGTTATTTAACTAAATACCTTTCTCGTTATGACGGCCAGTACGTACCTCAGAAAAAGGATGGTACACAGACCCGAAATAGTTGAAGGCAAGGTAGTGGTTGTAAAATACAAGTACTGAAAAGAAAAACAAACGAGATCGATATTCATGTAATAAAAATGTGTCACTGACGTGTGAGTATAAGAAATCACCGATAGTTTCCAAGTTTACTGTTTTTATAATAAACCTTTATTCTACCAACTCCAGTAATATTAATCATATCAATACCTTTCTAAGCTTCTACTAAGGATTGCTCACTTAGTTTTCAGCTAATTATTTATGTTTTAATAACCTGTACTAGTTGAAAACACGAAGAGGAGAATTTTTACTGCAGTGAACATGTTCAGTTATCACCAAGAAATGTCTTTGATTAAACAGTTTATGGTTCAATAAGATTTTTAAAAAGATATCGATAAATGTGGCCAGCATAGAAATAACATCTGGTAGGTACAAAAGTAAGATGTTAAGTAAACACTTGATTGGTACCAGAGTAAGACGTTAAGTAAACATGTGGTAGGTACCAGAGTAAGACGTTAAGTAAACATGTGGTAGGTACCAGAGTAAGACGTTAAGTAAACATGTGGTAGGTACCAGAGTAAGACGTTAAGTAAACACTGGGTGGGTACCAGAGTAAGATGTTAAGTAAACATTAAGAATTTTGTATGAAAATGTTAAAGTGATCATTATCATACCCATGCATAAAAGATAAACTCCTTAAAGAATATTGCTCTCATGATATAAGATCATCAGGTAGTGATACACAGTACACTGAATTACTTCGACTATAAGCAGGATTTTCCTTCCACGACAAATGACTTATCTACTTTAGTATGTTAAAAAAAATATATATACTGTAATGCTTTTGAGTTAAGATCGCTTAATATGCAAAAAATACTAGATTTAAAATTACCGACTGTTATAACCAACGGTGCTGACGTCAAAACAAAAAATGGGAAGGTGCGTAGCATAAAAAGATGTGCAACTTGACTAGCCACTCCCCATATGATCAACGATAAGGGAAGGTCTTCAAAAAGGAAAAGGCAGCCATATATACACAGTGTCATCTGGAAATAAAAAGTACACATGTTGCCAAGAAAAATTAAATAACAGATACATGTAGCATTGAAAAAGAAAATGTTCATTTATATATATCTACTTACAAGAATAATCAGAACGTACTTACCGGTTCAAGGACAATATTAGTATATTTTAAACTAGCTAGAGTACCCGTCCCCTGGATGGAAGTTATGTAAATTCATGATTAATGAAAGGTTAGTTTAGGACATGAAAAGTTGCTTCCTTATTAGCTAGAGTACCCGTCCCCTGGATGGAAGTTATGCAAATTCATGATTAATGAAAGGTTAGTTTAGGACATGAAAAGTTGCTTCCTTATTAGCTAGAGTACCCGTCCCCTGGATGGAAGTTATGCAAATTCA